>NW_017802414.1:820541-823848 GCF_001625305.1 Branchiostoma belcheri | reverse complement strand
CTTGTATTACGTCTGTCATTATGTTTATACGTTACTAACTACATGTTTCTTGTATATATATGTTTCTTGTATGATGTCTGTCATATGTAAAATTTCGTCTTCATGTATTATGTAAGTCATTTGTATCGTCCTGTTATGTATGTCATTATGTTAATTGTATGTTACGTTTTGCGCTATGTCATATCTTTTATTAGTTATACCAAGGACGTCCTTGGTTATACACAGTTTGTTGAAAACTAAAGACAGTAGTCATTATTGGAAAAATGTCAACGTTACTCTATTTTTGATGCTAAAAATTAAAGTGTGAAGGAGAATGTGTTTACTTGTCATTTCTCTTAAAGTTTGTTTCTTTTAGCAGTTTCCTATTAAAGGATTTGTGGACACCGACGGTACTAACGCAGTCCTGGGTTTTAATTTTTATGACTTGTGGCCGGCCCGACTATTTCTGACATTCCCCAAAAAAGCACAATATGAAATGGGGTTTCATGACATAGAAAATATTACACATATAGCTGTAAACATAGGAACAAACGCGAACTTATTATTTGGTCCGATGTAGGTCCTCACCACGGTAAAAAGCGCGGCCTCCGAGCCGCCAATCACGTGATGCCCTGACATGTCAATCATTCTGGAAGCCGTCACCAAGGTGACATGCGTCACTCCCCGGAGTTGTTACGAAGGCTGATGCACGTGGTGCGCTTAGCTGTCAATCATTTTGGCAGCCAAGGAAACCGTCACCACGGTGATATGCGTCGCAATCCCAGTACACACCGGGGTAAAGATGGCGGCCGAATGTTATTGTTGTTGCTGTAGTCTTGGCAACGTTAATTGTTGTCACGACAACTATAGTCGTGTTTAAGTGGTGGACATGAAACGACCGTATTCAGACTTTCTAGTCGTTACTCAGTCGTGAATCAGTCGACGCGATGGATATAGTCGTGAACTGGTCTGGATATTGACTATATACGACTAATACCAGTCCAGTTTACGTCCATCAGAAAGCAATGGGCAAAATGTACGACCAAAACACTACCGATTTCAGCCTATCCATTCAACACGACCAACGACCCATTTCACCCCCAAGTCAGACCGATCAACGACCTGCCCGTGCACTGTGTTTCCCCGTTTCGCTCGTCTAAATAACGACACAAGATTAGACAGTAGGAAATTGTTTCGAACATATGACGTCACCGCGGAGAACAAAACACCATCTCGTAGATTTACTACTGTACGAAGAAAAAAACCTTGCCAAAAAATCCGCCATTACTGACACAGTGCACATGTCATGAGCTACATGTTGCATTCTGCGTGCATCAAAAAAAAACTGTATAAAGCGTTCAAACGAGCAAGATATCTTACCTCACTCCGTCAGTTCGTCAAGAACTCGGCAACCCACTCTCTGTCGGTGAAAAACTCGATTATGATGAAAAAGTGGCTGTATTTTCGCGATTTTCGGCAGCTAACTTCCCCTAAAACCGTCGCCATTATGCCTACGAAGTTTCAGCAATGTAGCGCCTGTAGTTAGTGCGCATGAGCTGGGTCAAAGGTAGGGTGCCGTGTTGCGCAATAATGGTACATGTGAGCGGTACCGGGAGCATGGTATGTCCCATATATGCAAATGAGCTAGGCCCAGAGCGGCGCGTTCGAACTAAATGTTCCATTGTGAAACAGGCGTGAGCTGGGGACTGCCGGTGTGAAGCCAGGAAATACTTGCTGATCGTGTGGTTGGTGAAAGTCTTAGTAGTGTCGGTCAGTCCAGTGCTAAAAGCCGGGCCTAGTCAGGAAGGGCTGGCAAGCGGCTTCCTTGTCCTCCACTGTCCCTGTTGAAGGGGCAGAACTAGGCAGGATGTCCAGCGTCCATGCCTGGTCTGTGTCTGCAGTGCAAAACTTGCAGGCGTGCATTTGTACGATGCCTGAAGCTGCTATGTGATCGGTGGAAAAGGGGCAGTCGTCAACCTGGAACCTGTAGCAACAGGTACTTCTGGGGCCTCCGGCTCTCTCCGCGGGTATTTCTGACCCATGGTCTGCCTGCGCAATGTTAGCGACTGTGCTGTTGTGGGTGCGAGGAGGTCGCCGCAGATGGTCCTCCTTTAGCTTATGCACTTCGGACAAGGTGGCTGTGGTGTCTATAGTGACTAGGCCATGCTCCACAAGATCTTGTAAAAGTTCTTGATACCCAGGAATGAATACGTGGGAACATCGTGCATAAGCCCCTTCAAAATGTGACCCCTGTTCAGAGTTGATTCAGCAAAATCTTTCCCGGGAGATCCTTATTCTCAGAGTCCCCAGATGCGTAGGCAGTTTTGGGGCGAATAGTGGTCAGCGTGGAATTGTCGCGATTCTAGTGCCGAAATTTTAGCTTATAGTTCTGAAATGAGGCGACCCTCCTCTACAAAATTCTCATCGAGTGAACTCAAACGTCTCCCATCCGTTCTATGTCAGATTTCATAGAATCTATTTTGTCATTTAATTTGTATTTTGTGCGTCATTTTATATTCACAACAACTTTTTTTCAAAACGCAATCTCCGGTGACACAAATGCCTCGAAATTCAACATAGAACGCAGCTATTTGGTCACAAAAATAGCGACAAACCGCATCACCCTTGCTCGCTGACAAATACCAAAAATCGCTTTGCTGGCCGACCAACTTCACCACGCCGAAAAACACCACAACCCCAAGCTTTATTTGTCAATTCAGAAACTATTTTAAAATCTAATAATCACCGAGCACTGGGGTGCCAAACTTCCAACAATTTGCTGCGCACTATTTAGTCTCCGGTCAGATTTAATTCCAACCCGGAACCATTAAATGCAAATTATGCAGATGAAGCGTTAATTCTGTGATTTCTTAAAAGTGATTAATGGAAATTTTAGGCCTTTTGACATGTGTAAGTTACTTAAAGCTATTCATATATTATGCTAATACATGACATTTGGATGTTTAAGAAAGCTGCCGGCATTGACTCAAAGTTTCCAAATGGATATTGTAGAGGTAGTTGCTAAATTAGCTAAGATCCAATATTTCCCTATACCATAAACCCACCAAACTAACGCGGGATCGCACAGACTTTATACGGATGCGGGAAGAACGCCAGACTTGCCACATTGTACAAGATAACCAACAATATTATTTCTGTGCCGCACGCGTCTAGAGTTGTCCCGGCGGCTCGATGCTCCCGCCGCACCAACCACGCTCTAAGCTGCAGACCATCGCGAGTGGAACAACTTTACAGGCTCTCGTTCTTCCCTCGTACCATCAAAGAGGAACGAACTTGAGCCTGGTGTTGCGGAGGCGGGGTCCCTCCG
>NW_017802414.1:813581-820521 GCF_001625305.1 Branchiostoma belcheri | reverse complement strand
GAATGGGAGTGCACAGGGTGCGTGGGGGTGCATCAGGTTTAAGAAGGTTGAATGAGAGTGCACAGGTTGCGTGAGGGTGCATCAGGTTTAAGAAGGTTGAATGAGAGTGCACAGGTTGCATGGGGGTGCATCAGGTTTAACAAGGTTGAATGAGAGTGCACAGGGTGCATGGGGGTGAATCAGGTTTAAAAACGTTGAATGAGAGTGCACAGGGTGCATGGGGGTGAATCATGTTTAAGAAGGTTGAATGAGAGTGCACAGGGTGCATGGGGGTGAATCAGGTTTAAGAGGGTTGAATGAGAGTGCATCAGGTTTAAGAGGGTTGAATAAGAGTGCACAGGGTGCATCAGGTTTAAGAAGGTTGAATGAGAGTGGGCAGGGTGCATGGGAGTGAACAGGGTGCATAGGGTGCATGGGGGTGCACAGGGTGCGTGAGGGTGCATCAGGTTCGGGGAGGTTGAATGAGAGTGCACAGGGTGCATGGGGGTGCATGGGGTTGCACAGGGTGTGTGAGGGTGCATCAGGTTCGGGGAGGTTGAATGAGAGTGGCGCAGGGTGCATGGGGGTGCACAGGGTGCGTGGGAGTGCACAGGTTGCATGAGAGTGCGCAGGGTGCGTAAAAGTGAGCAGGGGTGTGTGGGAGAGCCTAAGGTTGAGGTAGAAAGAATGAGAGTGCAAAGGGGTAACGTTATATGTAGAATGAATTACTTATGATACTTGGGGTACACAAGTTGTAGTAATGTGTGCATGTGTTTGCATGTGTGCATAAATTTTGCATATATTAATAAATTATATTTGCATATATGGGAAAATACCATGCTCCCGTTACCCAATAATGGTACATGTGAGCGGTACCGGGAGCATGGTATGTCCCATATATGCAAATGAGCTAGGCCCAGAGCGGCGCGTTCGAACTAAATGTTCCATTGTGAAACAGGCGTGGTCTGAATTTGGACCTAGCATGATGTGTTAAGTTACGTATACCAGATACTTCTTTAATATTGACGATGGTCTGAATTTGGACCTAGCGTGATGTGTAAAGGTTCTTATACCATAGAGTTCTTAAATATTGACGATGGTCTTAATTTGAACCTAGCTTGGTTTGTAAAATGTACTTATAATCACAGATTTCTTTAATATTGACGATGGTCTTAATTTGGACCTAGCGTGATGTGTGAAGATACGTATACCAGAAAGTTCTTAAATATTGACGATGGTCTGAATTTGGACCTAGCTTGGTTTGTAAAATGTACTTATAATCACAGATTTCTTAAATATTGACGATGGTCTGAATTTGGACCTAGCTTGATGTGTGAAGGTACTTACATCAGAGAGTTCTTAAATATTGACAATGGTCTGAAATTGGACCTAGCGTGATGTGTGAAGGTACTTATACCAGATAATTCTTAAATATTATATTAACGATGGTCTGAATTTGGACCTAGCATGACGTGTGGTGGTACTTAAACAAGAGAGTTCTTAAAAGATTGACCATGGAATCTGATCCGTGCTTGTAATATTGAGGTCTTACATCTAGACTTTCCGGGTGGGGAAAGATTCTATCCGAGCTCTTAAATTGCCTACTGACTTGAAGCCAGTTTAACGTGTGTAAAATGTTTCTAGCAGGAACGGTTAACAGTTTTGTTGGCTTTTTTGTTAAGTTGTAATTTATTAAATATTGATTTTCCCAGGATATACTTCAAAAGAACTTCATACGGAAATAGCATTTAGATTTTGTGCCACGTCAAAGAATAAAATTGAACTATGACCACAAGTAAAACAAGACATCCTTCGCAGACTCCAAATCCAATGTGATTGGTTGAAAAAAAAACAAGGCGGACCAACCTGAAAACAAGATTCCTACAATTTAAAATTTTTAGATCATAAGTCTTTTTAGACAAAAAATTTGAGTCAACAAACATGATTTTTTTTATTTATTTTGAATGAAAACGACACATTTCACATGTTTACCCAGCAAAAGCTGATAAACGTAGGTCTACATGATATTTCAACCAACATGACGTTGTCGATATTTTTACATCCTATTTAACTAAAGAGTTTGTGGAGTGAACATGCTTATGGGGTGAAAAACCTTAAAATGGCAACAGTTGCCATCATACGCTAGCAGGTATTTTTTTTTAGTCTGCTTTATCTCTGATTGCCTAAAACCCGATAATATGACAAATATGACACATATTTGCCAAGTTTCGATATATTGAAAATTGATGCACGTGATGATGTCACCCATAAAGTTTACTTACTGTGGCCTAATAGATGTCAAACGTAGTCAACAAATGTGTAAGTGTACAAGTTAAATGCTGGATAAAGAGTTTTGTAACATGATTCATTCTGCAAAGAAGTATTTGGGTGCTACATCTGGACTCTCTGGGCATGTAAAGATCTTATATGATGATTTCTAAAAGATAAATGATTGTCTACGGATCGGAAGCTAGCTTGGCGTGTGCAAAACATTTTGACAATACGAGGAGGTTAGTAGACTCTTTATGGTTATGATACCGTTATCATGAACAATCGATAATTTTACTCATTTATAGTAGATTAATAAGCACAAGAACCACATACATTGTATACGTCCAATAAATCACCAGTCACAGTATAAATATGCTATCGCACTTTTTGTATTGTTTGTTTTATTTATAAGCTCATAACATATGAAAATAATAAAATGGAAGACAGACAGTCTGCAAGAAGGGTGGGAAGCCTAGTAGGCTTATACTGAATCAACCTTCTTAATACATGATACTACAAACTATGATTGAAAAGAAATTATCGAAAGCAAAGATACTGTAGACTGTTAGACGTATGTGTTTTTTACGTATACAATTACGTTTTTACATAAACAATGCACAACCTTTACTGTGGTCATTACGTTTTTGATTGCTATCCTTTATGTGATTGTTATCTCCCAAGTGACCCAATGCTAAAGTGAGGGTGATCAATTCAAAACGTTTTGTATGTGCTCTATCTACAAAAGTTAACAAAAGGGAGAAAAACATGTTTAATTCAGATATTAAAAATGAAGATCAGTGTACAAAATATTTTTTCAGGCAGGCTGTACCCAATGTAGGGATCTGCGCGGGGTGCAGAATTCTTGGGAAATTACATGATCCCTAGAAAACAACTTCTGTTATCTACATAGTTATTGTCATCCTCTATGTCACAATATGAAATGTTAATTGTCCAGGACAAATTATGCTTGAATAGTGAGAGGTAGTCCGGAATTACAGTATCTGTCAGGAATTATGATAAATTATAAGATACAAAAAGCTGATGTGCTGCAGTACCAAGGTCAGCCACAAGAAGGTCCATATTTGACCTTTGTCTTCCTAAGAGTTTCCAACATAACAAATGCCATTGCAGTCAATAAAGGCGTTCTGAAGTGTCACTGTTTTGGTTGTATCTTCTAAAATTTGTATCATGTTCTAATACTGGTTCACACGTTATACTTGGTTTAAATCCTGTTTAGTTTCATATGAAGTTGTTTTTAATTGTAATTAATACAACATCATGTAGCAGGTGTTACAATTCAAAAAATTACTACCCCATGACAGAATTATATACCTCGAACCAGTTTGTTTTGTATCTTCAGTTCAGTTCATAAAAGTTTTATCATATTCTTATACTGGTTTTCGTGTTATATATGCCATCATGTAGATATTGTGATCAGATATTGAATAAAACATTTTAAAAATAACAATGTTCTGTTACAGAGGTGTGAATTATTTAATTTATTCAACAAACTCTTGGCCTTTGGCGCTTACTCAAAGTCACATTGCAGGCCAGTTCCCTTCAGCGTCTCATACACAAGTAGTTTTTGTTTGTTAAACATCAATTCATCTTTCTGTTAACATTATAGATATTATTTTCTCAACAGCTTAACAGGATTGAGATGTTGGCATTCCAGAAAGAAATTAACAGATCTTTATTTTATGCCATTTTAAAATCAATGTGATTGTGTTTCTTTATCTTTATGCAAGAGTTTAAATAGTGTTAATAGTACAGAAAACATACATTTTACTTTCCGTAGTATAGTTAGAGTTCAAGACCTCCTGCCAAATTATGTTAATATAATGGCTGACTAGTTAAAGATTATTTCCTCTGATAATGCAAAAACTGGTAGGTGTCTCTTAGGCTGGATAAGCCGAGTAATCTCGTTTCCCGTCGGCTGAACAGACAATCACGTGACCCCTACCCTGATACTAATTATTCCGCCCCTTTACCCTCTGACCCTTCCTCCCTAACCCTCGTAAGGGTCATTCGTGGCTCAACCTTTCTCTGTACGGTCACATTTGTTTGGCTCCCGATCACATTTGTCCCAAGCGTGTGTAGTTACATTTTCCCCTTTGGCTTCTTCCGCTGGTCACTGGATTACTTCACCCTGTACTTCTGCTCGTGTGGATTCCAGTCTCTCTGACTGTTTCTTGTGTAGACATTCGTGTTCCACGTAAGTTGAATATTCCGCCATGGATCTTGACCTCTACACCAGAACTACATCCCGTATGTGCGCCCAGCGGCTCTACTGATTTCTGCGCGCCCCTGTGCTACAGTTTCGTCGCGTTTCTTCACATCGGTCGTCTGTTCCACGGATTTTGCGCCAAGTCCCCATCGCCTCGGCAGACCGGACCACCTCGAGCTCGGATTCCACTGGTTACCCCCGCCCGCCTGACGATGGAAGTTCTGTAGCAGGTTTTCCCCACTCCTTTCCATGTTCCCCCCGTTGTTTGTATTTTGTTGTGTTCTCGTTAAATGTACTACCGTAACCGGTTTTATAATACTCTGCTGCTTATTTTTACCACAGGAGATTGTTGCATGCCGGACGTTCATAGATCTCCTTGCGTGTGGTCCTGTGCACTACTCTAGTAACGCTTCTAATTTCCTTGCTTTTTCCTAGTTTGCGCTCTGGCTATTTACAGATTCCTTCAACAGAGACGTTCCCACCACGAGGTGTCACTCGAGGACAGCGCACTTCCTCACCTCCTGCTGTGTTAATGACAGCCAGGCTATACCCTCTTCCTGCCTGTTACAGTTGACCGCCTAGCCTTTTCTCTTCCAGACCACCCACTCGTGGGAACATTGTGATGTTACGAACGTTCATTCCCTTCCACCCCTAACCCTCTAGCCTGGAATCCATCCGTGAACGCCGTGTCTCCGCTCCGTCCCTCCGCTCTGCCTTCAGGATTCCAGGCTACATCCTCGTGATTAACCATAAAATCTTCCTGACTTTCTTCCCGTATAGTACCCATCCTTGATCGGTTACAGACCTCCTGACGTACTGTGACACATGGACTATCGATAACCTTTTTAGTTCGGCAATCTACTAGTAGCAACTCGTCCAGTTTACCAACAGACCTTGCTCGTACATTCCAGATAGTTTACCTTGGTCCTTCTGGACCGACGGAGTGGAAGTAGTGTTTGTTTTGTTTTTGTTTTGATAGACTGGTTGGCTAGGTCAGTTATTAATGTGCTAACTACCCTACTCCCACGTGATTCACAGTTTTCTACACTCACTCTTCCAGCATTTGTTGTCTGATGGGCTGTCCTGACTGTTTGATTGGTTTCTCACTACATGTCTGGTGCGTCCACCTTGTATCTGATCCTTACCTCGGACCCTACCTCTCATGCCCTCACCTCGCCTTGTTTTTCCTTCCCATCCACCCCCGACCGACCCCCGACCCCGTTTTCCCCCTACCCTAGATCTTGACATGTGCATATGACTCATACACCCCCCTTCATACGCATATGCTAGTACACGTAGTAGTAGCAAGTCGTTCTTGTGTTTGTACACTCTGCTTTGTTTTTTGCATTGAACGCATTGATCTCATCGTTTTTTTTTTTTCGATTTCGTAGACGCAGTTGTGCCGAATTACTTCACGTACGGTATTAATTATGTTTCTCCCTTTTACGACTAGTGTGCTGCACACGGGAGGAACTAAGCTAAGTCTAATTATGCTTCCCCCTTTTGCGAATAGTACATGGTCACATGATGTCCTTCCGGTCGCCGACAAGACAGTTGTTCGATCATCGATGTTGCCGCCTTACCAACAGCTGTTTACACATTACAGCTCTCTCTTATGATCTACCACAACCGGTCTGAAGCTGTTTTGACGACCTGATTGCCTCCTTATTCGCAGATTCCAGTCTGGCATGGCATGTTCCTGGGAACGTCCTCCTCCTCAGTCCCTACCCCTCCTTGTTCTATCCCCCCACCCCATCCTTCCTCCCCCATTTTGCCTTTACCCCCCTACCCCATGTCCTGACAGGTTAGTAGTAACGTTATGTGCGTGACGTTGAATTGCGATGTGCTCCCGTGTGCCCCGTGTGCCTTTGAGATGTGATCCCCGTGTGCCCCGTGTGCTCCGTGAATGTAGTCCCCCCTGTGGACACATTGTTGATACATGGGAAGTTCAACCCCCCGTGCGGGTGAACGTAAGTCCCATCTAAGTTCAACCCCCCGTGCGGGTGAACGTAAGTCCCATCTAAGTTCAACCCCCCGTGCGGGTGAACTTGAGTTCACTAGAGTCCCGTGAACGTCAGGTTTCTCCCGAAGTCGAACGTGAAGTTCTACCGGTTCCCCCGTGTGGATGAAGGAGCATTTCCACCAGTAGTTGCACCCAAGTGTGGGTGAACGTAAGTTCCACCACGAAGTTCCTTCCGCCGCGCGGACGAACGTGAAGTTCTATCGGACGTTCCTTCCTCTACACGCGTTGACACCTTGTCGAGGTAGGACTATTAAAGGGACCCCAGCGTGGATCACTGCATGCGGGACGCTGGACTTTACCCCGTCGAGTTAATGACGAACCAGCATGACCGGACTGCTTCGTAGTACTGTATGTTTCATCGTGACCTTGATTCAGCGAAGCGTAACCTGCAGTGGCAGCCATGTGTGTGGACCTGGGACTGATGCTGTGCGGTTCATCGG
>NW_017802414.1:798257-813561 GCF_001625305.1 Branchiostoma belcheri | reverse complement strand
GAAAACAGGGAAACCATGGTATCATTGGAAAGCCCTTCCGGTCAGAAGTTCAAAACTGCAAACCAAATGTCGATATTCTTTCTCGTTGCCGAGATAATCTCGTTTCCCGTCGGCTGAACAGACAATCACGTGACCCCTACCCTGATACTAATTATTCCGCCCCTTTACCCTCTGACCCTTCCTCCCTAGCCCTCGTAAGGGTCATTCGTGGCTCAACCTTTCTCTGTACGGTCACATTCCCGCCCAACCCTCCCATGACTAATCCGAGAACACCTGGATTCTAGGACGTTAGTTATGTTTTCTCATCTCATACGACATCGCGCTACCTTAGTTCTTACTGACTTGTCTAGACTCGTACATTTCGTCATAGCACTGTACGTTATCCTCAATGGTACCTGCGACATAGCGTACGTAATCAGTTGTTACATAACCTTCACGTTGTCTCTTCTCTGCAAGATACCTGCCTTGCTAGCGTTCCCAGTCACATTGTGGCCATTTGCTGTACTTAGTATGTTGTGTAGTTGTAACCTCTGATATACTCCAGAATTGTGTTATTGTCGTATTTTGAACCACTTAACTTACGAAGGTCAGTAGTTATTCAGGTGTACCTGTAACGCATCATTTGCTTAGCCAGGATGTTTTCAACCTTGTTCACGCAGATGAGCTTTTGAACTTCGCCGGTTAGAAGTTACTTACAAGTCAGGATGCGTTAAACATCCGCTGGACAGAGCCTTGGTTTAACCGACCAGCCCGACTTTGGCTAAACAATTGGCAACCAGGGTAAAATAGGTCGCCAGCTCGCAGCACATGACTTGTTGTTGTTGTATTAGGCTCCTGTATACGTATGTACATGCTATGAGAGCTACATTGTGTAGAGAGTATTGGTGTTACTGAGTTGAGGAGCCAATTGCAATAAATGCCCGACCGTACTGAGGTGACGGTGAGCTCACTACCCTAATTGTGTGTGTTGTCTGTGAAATAGACGGGAAACATAGTTCTCTTCGGAGCTTGCGAAGAAGAGAACGGCTTGTAGTGTTTGAGTGTGCGAGCGGAGGGGTCGTCGGTTTTGCTCCACCGCGGCATCCAGTAGTAAGGGATCCACTTGGACTTGCCGGGGAAGTGTTTCTCGAAGATCTGGCGGAAGTAGTAAGCCTCCTTGGTACGTGGAGGGTTAAACGGGAACGTCTTGGGGGCGTCTTCCATCATCTCATCGCTAACCTTTAAGGTAAAGACATGAATAAATGAATACGTTTTTAATTACATTTTATATATTCACATATTTTTGCATTGTGTGGGTTATTGCATTCAAAGATTTTATTCAAAACTGTCTGTAGCATCGAGTCTCTTAAAATCTGTTGTACTTCACCTTGATTTGAGAAATGTTGAAAGCTTGTTAAATCAAACTCCACATCTTTTGTTTTGAAAAAATGAGAAAATCTCCCATAAAGGCTACTTTCTGTTTCCACATTCCATTTATAACTGCAGATTCTTCACTGGGTTATTGCTTTTACGATATCAAATGTATCAATACCATACAGGCATCTGTATGGTATTGATACATTTCTATGTTCATCTCTATGTTCATAGCAGTTTTTTTTTCTTAAGAAATATTTAAATTATTTCAGAAACAACTAGGAAGAAAACTCTTGCGCATGTGTATCTCGTAGCCGGAAGCGAAGTTAGTAATGTGGGTGGGTAATATAATCTACATTATGATTCAAGTTTTATCCATATTAGTCCATGGCAATTGAGAATTTATTTTATTTCATTTTAACACACCTGTGTAGCCCAACTCAGCTTTGACAAGTTGATTTTCAGTGGGGCCCAGTTTACAGAAATAATATAACATAAGTTAATACTAAAACAGAAGTAACAGAGAATTGTATGTAAAACATAAATAACGCAGGTAATATACAAAATAAATACATGAGATTTTTATTTTTTATTTTATGACGATTTACCACATTTTGTGGAAGGATTGACATAACAGGTGACTATCACCTTTTCAAAGATGTCAACCCCGAGACCAGACTGTAAGGTTTGAACCACTCACACCGGGAAGGTCCCCTACTCTTTTCGATAAGTGTGGTGGGTTCTTTAACGTGCGTGGGGTGTGGCTCTCCCAAACACGGGACCTCCATTTAACGTCCTATCCGAGGGACGTCCCTAGCCGAAGCTAAGTACTCATTTACACCTGAGTGAAGTGAGGAAAGTCGTGTAAAGTGCCTTTCCCAAGGGCACAAGATCGGTGACATGGGCAGGGTTCGAACCCACAACCTCTCAGGTGTGAGCCGAACGCGCTAAAATTACTTAGAATCTCAAACAAAACCGTAGAGAAACAAATCAAAATCGTTGCCCGTTACTCAAAACCCATTGATCGGTCAAGGTCGGTTATTCCTGTGGAGGTCAGAGGTCATATGTAAGACTGTAAAGATTGTATGTTCTTAAGAGCAGCTTTAAAACCTTTCAATGAAGTCTGTTGCATGATATTTTGTGGAAGTGAGTTATAACAGTGTACCCCATAGAATGGCCATGTTAATCCAGTTATATAAGGAGGCAATGGACACAGAGGTTTGATTCCAGGCTAACCATTACTTCTAGCTCTAGCAATGCCATACAGACAATGGACAAAAGACAACACATTTTGTCACCTGTTCTTCCACATACTCCTTGAGGGTTTCTTGCCACGATGTCTTCACCGATAACACACCGTCGCTGAATCCCTCCTTCGGGCGCCACAAGATCTCATCGGGCAGGAGGCCCGTTCCGTCAAACGCCTTCCGCAGGGTGTACTTCTCAATCCCGTCCTTGGCTCGTCTCAACTCGGCCGGTAGGGACAGGTAGTAACCGGTGAACATGTGGTCCAGGAAGGGCACACGCAGCTCCAGGCTGGAACAAGAATTCAAATCAGAGATTCCAAACTCCCGTGAAGTTTGAAATCCTCGACCTCATCTTAATCTGAAAATAGGAATAATAGGTTGATAACTTATTTTCATTGATCAATTGTGACTACTGGCTTACCCATGAGCACTTGGCATTCTGTCCGCCCTCAAGACGTCGTACATGTAGAGGTCTTTCAGCAACCGTCGGCTCTCCACATCTGCTTCATCTGCAGACGGAGCCTAGAGATGCGAGCAGAGAAATTTATTAACAGGTCATATCTAAGCTGTAGAAGTCGATATACATTCAAAAGCACGTAAAAATCATTACTGTTTTAACTCTTGAAGGTAAATCAATGCATATTTGGACGGAAGTAGAGCCAGGTTAAGTCAGTTTACAACTGCACAGCAAATGCAGGTACAAATAAGGCAAAGGCTTTTAAACGAGATCTCGAAATTGTTAGACTTTGCCCCCCCCCCCCTGGCGGATGGGGCAATGGAAGAAGTGACGTAAGTTTTTCATAATCATTGAAAAACTATTATAATTCGTCAACACTCGTCAAGGTTAATATTATTTAGCGAATGCATGGAGTCGTGGAACACTTAGGTACATCTACTACAATGTATGCATACATTTGTAAGATACACAATACAATGATATAGAGGGCACAACGTGGAAGAACAGCAATGTAAAGATTAATACTATTAGTCTTATATTCTTTTTAAAAAGAGAGGTGGGTTTTTAGTGCACTGTTTCTAGGGCACGGTTTCCCTGTAACGTCAGCGGTAAATAGGCAGATAAAATATGCACCGACCTTGTTGAAGTGGATGTACCCTTGAGCGAGTTCGTCAGATCCCTCCCCGGAGAAAATGACGACAGAGTCTGTCTTCGTGCGGATGTACTGAGACACCAGGTACATAGCTAAAACAGATGGACAACATTCACCTCCATACATCGTAGCCTGGCTAAATAATGCCTCTAGCAACACTTCTGCTGGTCAGGGCCCTAGACTCTTGATGACCAATGCCTCTTAGTCACGGAAATGTAAGACATTCTAAAAATGTAACGTTGTTCATCTATTCCAAGATCAGGATGGACTTTTCATGTTTAAATTTTTTTTTTTACTTTCAGTATAGAAATTTGAAGTAATATGGCACTCCTATTTTAGCCGATTAGAATCAGAGACATGTCAAGTAAGAGTATGTTTATGTGTATTTCAACCAATCAGGATCATGGACAAGTGAGAGCTGCAGTAGTACTGACCTACAGATGCCCGGATGGTGATGACGTCATAGCTCTCCAGATTGTAGATGACGTCCTCGATGGCCTGAATCCCCTCCTCTGGGGTAAAGGACACTTCATGGTGCTCACTGCCGATGTACTTCGCAACCTGGAAAATATGGACTGTAAAAAAAAATACCCCGTATATGGTGTGTGTGTGTGTGTGTGTGTGTGTGTGTGTGTGTGTGTGTGTGTGTGTGTTCGCACATTTCTAGTCAGCATAACTTCAGAACGCCTTTATGGATTGTGATGGTATTTGGAATGTTGGTAGATCTACGAAAGACAAAGGTCAAGGTCAAATATGGGACTCCTGGTGGCTGACCTTGCTACTGTAGCAGAACTTCCGGGAAAACAGATGTGCGGGGTGGCAGGGAAAACTGATGTGCGGGGTGGAGGCCGCGTCTGCCCGTCTTGATTAATGAGTTTCTCCCTCGGGAAAAGCCTACATGACCATATCCAGGCCAACGGTACTACTGTGTGTTTGAAACCAAAACCCTGTGTTATTTTGATCTGTACTGTAGTGTAGTGTACTGTGTAAAAACATGTAATAAAACTCATATATTTCATGGAAGTATGTGAGGTCTCCGAATTCTTGTTTTACAAGCATTAGTGCCAGCCGACAATTCTGCCTGTGCTGACCCTTGTAATGATTTTTATCATTGCCAATAAATACAAATTCTAATTCCTACCGTCCTGGCAGCCAAGACATCAGGACTGCCCCCCATTCCCACAGCATAAGTCTGGACAGGGTAGACGATGCCGGACTTCTTAGCATGTTTCAGCAGAAGTGCAGAGATCAGACTGGAGTCCAGACCACCTGGCAAAGAGGTGACACATACAAAACAAGATTTATTTATTTGCATTTACGATCTCTTATGAGTTCACTTTGTTCACCATTATTGTATATAGCCTACCTTTATTTGTGTTCATATTTTGTTTGGATTCTGTTATCTGTACCTTTGATTCTCTTTTTTTATGTATAATTCATTGAATAGGTGTGGTATAAGCCCACAAGGGCTGGGCGCCGGAAAGCTCACGACACGAAAATAAAGTCTCATTCATTCATTCATTTATTCATACAAATGTGACGTTTAGCGCTTAGTGAAATCTAAATTGAAGTAAGAATACCAGCGCTAGCGGTGAACCACTGATTAGTCAAACATAGTGAAATATAATTGGATACTTTGCAGAGCTTTGTTTCCATCTTAGCCTCAGTGGATTTTGTTGACAACAGCATGCTAAGTACCAGATTCAGAATGAGTAAAAATGCACTGACTAGGTGGGAATCTGTTTTTTTTTATTTGTACATCAGAGTAATTTTTAGTATATCTGGGTGAATTTTTCAATTGTAAAGGTGCCGATTGCTATTGTTCCATTGTCACTTTTTTACGGCGCACTACCACGGACTTGGTATATGCACCTTTATCAAACGGAGCATATTTATCAAATTTCCTCATTAATTATGCAATTTAGCTCCTGATTTGCATAATTTTTGTAGCCGACCTGATAGCAGACACCCGATCCTTCGGCCTCCGAGCAGTCGCTTCTTCACAGCTCCTTCCAGGAGAACTCGGATGTTGGTATAAATGTCTTCCTTTTCTAAAACACAACAGCAACGTTAATCAATGCAGACAAAGGCTTAAAAACGATGCATGATGTAACAACATGGCTTATGATCTATAAGATTTATTATATTTCAGTAAATAAGTAAGTAAACCTAGCTACCATTCAAACCTCGTGACATGTCCACAATGGGAAAACGACCACGTCTAAAAGCTTGTATCTAAAAGCTTGTATCTAAAAAAAATGTCACTAAACTTTGCCCCACTCTACCTTTTATACCAACCTTTAGGTCATTACATTTTGACCACAACATAAAGAAACTGAATCCATTCAAAGAAATGGCCAAAAATGGAGAAGAAGGAAGATGAAAAAAACAATACCTAATCCATACCTATGACATAGACTGAAAAAAAGAACTATAAAGTTGAAACTTACCCTGTGGTTTCACGAGAGCGTCGTACTTGGGCATGTCTCCAATCTTGTGGAACCTGGCACGTTCCCTCAGGGTGACCTTGCCGTTGGGACTGAGGTCGTACGCCTCAAAGTGACCCGGCGGAAACGGCTCAATGTCAACTTTGTTGTCGTCATTGTCATGACTCACTCCCATCAACCCTATTTAAAAAAAAAAGATTTTCATTTATTTATTTCACTCCATACTTAAGTATGGAGGGAAATACTGTTTTTACTGATGATTCTCCTCCTTCTTCTCCTCCTGCCATTTCTTTAAATTGATTCAATTCCTTCATTTTTGTGCCAAACGACCTGGAATTTCGTATAAAGGTAGAGGGGGTAAATACCCCTAGGCGTTTTTTTATTTTTTTTGATACAAGCTTTAACAATCGTTTTATTTGCGTTTTTAGCTGTTCCCATAGGAAAGTACTGTGGGGCGTACGCGCGTGACGTAATAAGAAAGGAATTCGGGGGCGGGCCCAAATATGGGCATGCAAGCATGAACCTGACGCAGCCTAATCTTTTCTTCTTGCTGATTGGCTGTTGGATTTGATTGGATTAACTCAATTAACACCTGTTCAAAGCCATTCCATTTTGACAGTATGAACTCAAGTGTTTTGGTAGGTACAGCACAGGCCACGAAATACGCATCAATTTTCGAGGGACGTTCTGCGGGAGAGTGCAGGACGCTGTGCGGGACTTCCCTCGGGAGAGTGCGGGACGTCCTCCGGGAGAGTGCGATACGTTCTGCGGGAGAGTGCGGTACGTCCAGCGGGAGAGTGCGGTACGTTCTGCGGGAGCCAGACATTTTGCTCTTCTCTGTTGGAACAACGCAAGTTGGAGGTCAATGACCTGCGCCCGGCGTGTAAACAAGATTGGACAGGGAGCGGCTGTAATATCAAAGGAGCCGGCGGCTTCTGCTAGCCGGGTTGATAGTTAAGTAACATCAAGGTGGTTCAAAAGCAAACCTGATAAAGAAGGAAACCCCGTAGTTAATAGTTGAAAGTCTTGGTGGCTTGAGGCGATCGATACCGCCATGCTGTTTACTTTATATGACATACAATGCAGTGAGTGATGTGTATCGCAACGAGTTAGCTCGGTTGGTAACGCGCCAGACGGCAATCCCAGAAATTGTGAGTTCGAACCCCAGTGCATCGGATATTAACATTTTAAACAATTTTAAAATAAGTTTAAACAGTTTTAACAATTTTAACAATCCTGCATTTTAATAATTTCTAACATTTTTTTTGTATTTTCGTTGTTTTGCTTTTAACATTCAAAAACTGATTGTTCTTACTCAAGAATGTCAATAACTTAGAATGTTAGTCTTTTGTATTTTTCCAACATACAAACCAAAATCACTTTGATGTTGTCACAAAAGTATGGAGCTGACAAGAGAGAATGAGTACGGTACTCTGCCAGTGTGAAGAATCTACAGAGGTATTACCAGTCACTAGTAGCAAGAGATAGACCACATTGAATGATGACGATGAGGACGAATCATATGGAGTACTATCATAGCTTAGTACAGAAATTCTACTGCTTTACTTTACTTTACTTTCTTTCACTCTGTACATGCAATTAGCTCACTGGCATGATTTTAAAAATAAAGGTTATGATAATCATATTATATGTATAGCTTATTCAATGTATGGCTTCATAGTTTATGTGATTGTTAATAAGGCCATGTTGATTTGATTGTATGGATGGCATCTGTGCGCGCATCGGTTTTCGTTAATTTAAAACTAAGTTTACGACATTCATACAAAACATCTGGAAACTAAGCAAACATACTCTGTAAATTGATTACTGTAATTCCCGATTTTTTTTTCACTGTACCGCAACGTAACGCAAGCAGGAGGTCAATGTTCACGGTTTTCACTGTCACCTCTGTACCGTGAACTTATCTTTACAGTTAGGAAATAATTCCTGGACTTTCTTTTTCCTGCAACTGTCACCACCGTGAATATATAGTTCCGTGAACATGTCCATGTTTCTCAGACCGTGAAAATTTTGCTACCGTTAGTAGTAGTTGCAATTTCGTCATTAGTAGTATTTAGATACCTGCAATATGTAACTTTGAAATTGAGATAAGTGTAAAGTAAAGCTGTCGAGATTTAAAGTGCTTGTCGTTGTATCTTTGTAAAAAAAAAGGGAGATAATGGCCAAGTGCCATTTTTGTAAATATCTGTCGAGATTCAAAAAGCTTGTCCTTGTATGATTGCAGTATGATTTATTCAGAATCTTCTATTTTTGTATGGGGAGGGAGATGGAGTGAAATATTACATTTGCTCCGAAGCAAATGTTGGCCTTTCTAGTTATTTATTTATTTATCACTTGGAACTCCTAGGTACGAAAGTATTGTGCGACCGAGCTCTGGATTTGTGCCTGTGAGGAAAGAGTAGGTTGACAGCATATGGGTAGGAGAAGTCTCATTATCCGACCGGAAGCCAATAGGAATAAGTGGTCGACATAGTTTCTCGTCATGAGGTGTTACAGAATACTTTTAAATGTAACTTACAAGGACCACGTTACCAACATGGAAGTCAGAAACATCATTAAACAAGCTAACGGAAGAAGTCCTTGAAGATCTCCTAAATGTCATTAAAAGAAGAAAGTTAAAATGGTACGGCCATATGACCAGAGGTAAAGGCCTCTCAAAACTTATGCTAGAACTGTACCAGGGAAAAGAAAGAGAGGGAGACAAAGGAATAAATGGGACGACAACGTCAAGGAGTGGACCGGCTTGCCCCTTGCCAGCGCTCGAACGCTGACTCGTGACAGAGAGGGATGGAGGAAGGTGTTCAGCCACTAGGTGCCCCCACGACCACCCCGGTCAAGGGACCGGTAAGACGGTAAGATGAGGGAATTCGGCAGTCGGATGATTGCATACATCTTGGAAGTTTTAAATCTCTGATTTCTCGTCCTTGTTTCAAATGGTAAGAGGTTACCAACTCCCCACCATATAACACTTTTCTTACAGTTACAGGCTCACTCACCCTTAGCCTCTGAGCAGACGGCCAGAAAGCCATCATCCTTCAGCAGGCGGAACATGGGACGCACTCCGTAGGTATCCCGTCCAAGGTACACCTGGGAGCGACAGAAATATTTGTAACATTAAGGGTGGCCGTATTTCTGGATTTTGTACAAAGTCACACTGGAAAAAAACACACAGAAATAATAACAGTATCTAGCTGCAACGGCTCATGCATAGGTGTAAAGGTGTATGTGGATTTTGTGTTTACTGTAATAATTTTGCCAACTGCATTTAAAGCTTTCCTTTTGGAACCAAGCGTCAAAGGGCATCCATAGGATTTTACAATTAAAAATAGAAATTTACAATTGATGATTTAACTTAATATATCTTTTTTTCCAAGACATGGAAGCGTTTGTCCAGAGCTCTGGGGATGAAGTGATGGATCCAGCGCCGAGCTGTTTGGATTATCCTGGGTCCCAACTACTCCAACTGCTCACAACTCGGCCTAGCATCTCTCCACGTGCGTCGTGAGGAATTGACACTAAAGTTTGCCAAATCCCTGCTAACATCCGGCCATCACCGTCACCTTCTGCCACTTTCCAGAACGACTATCCCCAGCTGTCAAACTCGCTATTCTAGCAACCTATAGAACTCCAGCGATGTAGAACTGAAAGATACAGAAACAGCGCTGTCCCGTACATGACGCGCTTGATTAACAACTAATTGTACATTGACTGACGATGCCTTCCTCACCCCATTATTTTAATTTTGCCGTGTTTGCTAGAGTTTACATGTCCTTTATAGTTACCTTTATTTTACATTTGTATTGAGAGTTGTTTTTAATATGGGAGATTTGCTTCTATTTTAATATATAATATGATGACTTGTTACGTTTATCTTTTAAATTCCGATATTCTAGTTTTTTAAAGCCTGAGCTTCGTTTTGTAAATGTTAACACCCCAATTCAGCCTATGGGCTGCGAGATGTGTTTGACATGTTAGTTTATGTACATGTATGTATGTATGTACATGTATGTATGAACAAATAAACCATTACAAGTCGTCAGATTCGGGTCGATACTTTTAACAATGCTGCAGTACCAACTTGAAGGCCAGCCACCAGGAGCTCATATTTGAATTGGGACTTTTCTACGATCTGCTGACATTTTAATTATCACCACAATCCATAAATGTTTTCTGAAGTGAATGGTGAATACACACTTGCGGAAACAGACACATACGCACTGACACACACACTGACCGCCCAAACACAATAGAATCAAACAAAAAAAAACAATACATTTTTATGGAGGAAAAAAACCCACCCTCTTCTGTTGTGTGTCCAGGAGAATAAAAGCAAAGACCCCATCCAGGTGTTTGGCAGCGAACTCGATCCCACCGTGCATGTAGAGACTGATGATGGCCTCACCGTCACAGCCTGTCTCATAGTTGAACCCAAACTGCTCGGCTATCTGCAACATTGTTGATAATTAAGTTGATCAAAGATGACAGACTTCAACCCATACCAGTTATGTTCATTTGGCACATACACGGCAGCACTGAAATGGTAGTGCTGTGTTCAATTTGGAACTGCAGGAACACATACAGACATAAACAAACACACAAAAACACAGTAGAACTAGACACAAACACACACACGTACACACAGGGAGATCTTGACATGTACGCACACATACATTCGCATACACACAGACAAGCAAAAATGAGTTAAAGTTAGAAAGTGACATTACAGAGAAAAGGCAAATAAAAAGTACAGACTATTACGAATCTAATATTCATCTTACCCTTCTGTAGTTGTAGATTTCTCCGTTGAAGCACAGCCATATTTGGGGATATCTGTGGACTCTCATTGGCTGCATGCCAAACATGTCTCCCACGATGGCCAATCGATGGAAGCCGAAGCAGCAGTTCTTGAAGTGGTTGATGTTCTCCAGACGGAAACAGTCGGGCCCGCGGTGTCCGATACTGAGCGCGCTGACGCACTGCTTGGACACATCCTCATCACTGCCGAATATCGCCCATATACCACACATGTTGCACCTATGGAGTGAAATAAAATAAAAAATAAAAAAGTCGCACATTCAAACTGGAATCCCATGCTCTACCGACTATGATTATACATGACTACTGACTTGATTGCCTGCATGACATCCTACGGACACCACAAAACAGACAAGAGCACCTGAAAAAAGATTCCTGTTTTTTTAGATCTAAGTGACATCGAAAAAGTGAGGTCTAACTCCAATATGACCTGCCTAAAATAGGTGGACTTTGATTTATAATATGAAAATGGCTCCCAGAATGTACTGGCTGCTTGTTGCAGTGCAATAGTGCCTCCTACTGATGTTTTCATAATACTGGTAAAATTAGTGAAAGTGTTCGATCATTTCGGACCCCAGTCACTATGTTTTCGATCGAAATATTTTTGGTTTTAACGTATGATTTAACGGTTCCGGTTGTCATTCTGAGTTTCATTAGGAGTTCCTTGCGGCAGATTAAATAGAATTTTATAAGTTCATGGGTACATGTTATAAGCTGCAGATGAAAATGTTGATCTGACTGTGTTAGCACAACCTGGAACGCTAAATCTAACACATAAAACACCATCAACTATTCATAACAAACAATATATAAGAATATACAATAAAAATCCCGGAGGTATAAAATCTCAGATTTAACTTATTACATATATGTTCAAATCTGCATCTGACAATCTAATCGCTGCTGCAAATGGTTGCGTTGTCTGATGACTTGTACCGAAAAATTGCCAATTTGGTAGTAGACGATATAGTCAATCACACAGTATAAGTTAAGACATAGATAATAACTAGAAAAAAGTTACGAAGTATATCTAAGTCAGATCTCGATCTCAACATTAAGTAAATCGACTGCTTGCATACCTTGGAGTGCCAGTTGCAAGTCCTTCCCTAGTAGCGTTTGCGCGGTCAAGGCGTTTTGAAGAAAAAGCGTATTGACCCACCTACATGAAATGTGTGTCAGTCCACTAGATTTCCTACAACGCAAATGTTGTCTGGGAAAACCTTGTAGGACTGGTTTGGTAGACAACTCATGATTCTGCTTTCTGGGATCTTCCAATCAGAGGTCAGCAATGGGGGAAACCAGTTGGATGACCGAGAAAGCATGTTTTAGGAGACAGTTGTCTGTCCAGGGATGGAAAAGTTGTATGGTTGGTTTGGTGACAGAAGAGATAATTAGTGACAAACAGACACCTTCAATTTGTTGAGAATTCAAGTATGGCCAGGATTAACAACGATCGGCACACGGAGTAAGAAATCTGGATGAGTTCTTTTTATGTTCACCGAAGGAAAACATATTGTTTTTGCTACGTTTCCTCTTCTTCTTCTCCAAACAGTGACCTCTGACCTCACTGAACCAGACTGCCTTTCACCATGGTTACTGGTGTTGCATTACATAATGTTGCAATTTTATAGCAGGAGGGATTTAGACTCCTGTCTGACCAAATATATGAGTGTGTTTGAGGAAGAATTAACAGAGCAGATCATATGCGAAGGTCAACATTATACATTTGCTTTGCAAATGTTTCTTTTTTAGTTTCTTCTTTTTTAGGATAGTGCACAGATCATCAATATGATGGTATGTAGTGGTATTTGATTGCGTATAAAAAATACACACGGTAAAAAACTATGTACGCTTGTGGTATACGGCAACGAGAAAAACACATGCAGATATTGATTATATAAATTAATACTTAATTTGCATAATTAATGAAAAAAGTTTGTAATTCAGCAATGGTAACTAGCTGGAATCTCATACTTAGGGCATTTAAAAGTTAAGTGAAAGTGAACATAAATAAACATAACTCATTCAAATAATGACATTATTTACTTCATTTATGGGAAAATGCTAGAATGGCATTCTTTGTTAAGGTAAGACAAAGAAGAATATGATCAGTTAATGCAATTCATCGCAATGAGAGTTCTATTTGTACAACCAAGGAGAATAATCTATAATTTGTTAATCATAATCATAAAGATTAGCATTATTTGCCGAAGGTATAAGATCGTGGAACTCTAGTTATGTACTATTTCGATCCTGTTGTAGATAAAAAAACAATGGTAATTTTAGTCAAAACGTGATTAAAATTTTAATAAGTAACACACTAAAAATCTGCAAATATTACCATGTGGGGTGAAATTTACGATTTCTTATTGCATAAAAATATTGTACTTGTAGAGGTGTATTAGTTCTTATCTTAGTTATTAATCTTATCATCTGCCTTTTATTGTACTTATTACTATCGGCATGCAATAAACATTGACATATATTGTAGATTTCTATGTGCAAAACTATGTTTTTATTTAAGCTTGATTTAAGCTCTAGTTTAAAATCAATTACGACATTTTCTTTAGTGTCAGAATTCTGTCCTGTCATCTCCTGTCTATGTTATTTTAAAAGAGTCGTATAGTCATAAACATGTGCGGAATCATATATCAATTTCACTTAAACACACCATCACCCAAATAACAGAGCATAACTTAACTGAACAGAGAGTCGTGTAGCTTAAATGTAGTGTATTCCGCTCGAAACAAAAAAAAACGGGTTCAAATATTGCCATGTAAGCCACCTTGTACCCTTGCGGAAGGCACTTTACATGGCTTTCCTTAATCCATTCAGGTGTAAATGACTATACCTAGCTTCCGCTAGGGACGTCGTCGTTGGACAAGCGTGAAGCCGAAGGTCCCGTGTTCGGGAGATACACACCTGATACATGTAGTTAATCCTTTCACAAATTTAGTAAGGCCACAGCAAGTGGATGGCATTTTTAGGGATGACATCCACACACGCATTAACTTTCGCCTGATTTTAGGGAAAAAAATTTGTTGCCCTCTGGCAGTGGTCAACGTGCCAAAAAATGGGCAAAGATGTTTGTTGCCATGCCGTAATACGGATGCCAGATAAATATGAAGAGATGAGATGAGACAAAACAAGGCTCTGATTTAATGTTTTGTCTCTTACTTTGATGCAGTGATGTAGTTCATTCCTTTTAGATGTGATGTTCCAGCTGAATTAAAACTATTGTACAAAGATTTAAAAACTTTTCGATTCAGTGAGAAATGAATGCTGTAAAAGTTGGCAACAAATTTAACACAGTATAGGCATCATTTCTTGTTTTACAAGGTTCATAATGTCAACATTTGAAAATGTAGGAATCTTGTTTTTGGGTTCTGCCTTGTTTTTTTCGCCCTCTTGCATTAGTTAATGAGTCTGCGGAGGATGCCATCCATACAATTTACATGCTGTGGCCTAAATCTTAATAATATAAAACAACAGCTTCATTTCATTATCTTGAAAATGTTGGTAGAAGTCATATGCATTATGCAGTAATATTAAATTTCAATTTCCAACCCAAAAACTGGACTCAAATTTTCGACTGTACAACTCCAGTCTTTGTCAAGGAATGAGCAATCCACCGATTCCGTGACGTCACGCAGATAACACACGTGACTCCGTAAGCAGTGGATCATAGGTTGCAGAAAGTCTGTGGCGCCCCCCGTCTCTGTTGAGGATTTCTTTGCACGGGGGATTAAAGAGGCCATCTACATCAGGGCATTACAACCATCCCTCAACAGAGACGGGGGGCGCCACTGCTCACGGAGTCACGTGTGTTATCTGCGTGACGTCACGGAAGCGGTGGATTGTTCATCCCTGACAAAGACTGGAGTTGTCCAGTCGAAAATTTGGGTGAGTCCAATTTCTTGTGTTGGAAACTACAGTATAATCTTGCTGCATAGCTCCATTTCATTATTTACACTGTTATGGTTTTAGCTTCAAGGACATCGGTTGTACCTGGCGATTGTGGCATTGAAGCTTAAAGTTTTGTAATCACAATCCCACTGTTGGTTAAAGAATGTTCCGGAACCACAATTGGAATACCACCATCCACCTCCGTAACGCATAGCACAGTTGACAAAAATTGTCCCTGTCCTCGGTAGAAAAACGCGCACCCAAGCCCTGCGTTGATGATCAGATCACAGTTACCATTAGGTCGGCCATTAGATCGAACCAGTCTGTACGCGTTCATTTCATCAGAAACCCTATTAAAGAAGTAAAATTGTACATTAAGTAACAAACAAAAACGTGCAGTTTTAGA
>NW_017802414.1:778356-798198 GCF_001625305.1 Branchiostoma belcheri | reverse complement strand
CCGATTTCTTCTCTTTCCAGTCGCCTCCCCAAGCCTGGTAGAGGCTAGCAAAAGAGCCTTTGCTTATAGAGGTGCAATGGGTTGGAATTACTCCCAGTTGTTAGAACTGCACTGTCTTTAAAACACTGTGTGCACAATTTCGTAACGGCTGACTGTCTACCCTTATGATCTGGCATGACCTCGGCTTCTATAATGAATTGCGATTGTAATATTGAAGCTTTATTCTGTCTTTGTCTTGTATACATATTATATTGAATAAAGGTATCCAAGGCCACTCTTTTAGGTAGTAAAATTGCGTAGTGCAGAATACAGAAATGAATGAGAAATAAATGAATAAAGGTAGCTAGGCGTGACCCTGAAGTTCAGATAGCAATGATAGAAAGACAGTGACTCTTAGAAATAAAAATTAGCATCACATTTATAGGAAAACTTTGCTGGACTGATGCATGACTTACTTAAAGAAACCCCGGGTGCAGGTAAAAGTCCTGCCCTTGACGACGAGCTGCAGCCTGTAGTCCTTCTGGTTTGTCAGGAGGTGGATGTTGTCGTTCCCCAGCCAGTGTTCCCCGTCCTTGTTCCCGAACCCCCGCTTGTACTCCTCCCAGGTACGGTTAAACGGAACAGTCCCGTCAATTCGACGCTGGATGACAGTCCAACCCCCGCCTGGGTAACACGTACAGGTTGTAAGTATTGTAGTACAAAATATTTGGAACACGCGATATATTTATCGTAAACGGTTCGTTTCATAACAACGCTCGAAAAAATGAGTTATCTACTCAATTTCAATTCAATTTATTCATTTAACCAGTAATTACAGCTCAGGCCATTTTGGCCTGCTTTTCAGGTAATCCTGGATACACATGAAAATACACACGACAAATACAGAGTACATAAACTATTACTAATTACAACATCCTAAACATCAACAGTGTGAAGTCCTGCACCTAATTCTCTATATAAAAGTCCTGAGTGAGTCCTAAGTATTGCTCCTAATGATCTGTTTAAAAGTCCTGAGAAGTTCTGCTTCAACCCAAATGTCTACAATTCATTTTAATTACGCTAAACTTAAAGGCAAAGGAAAAGCTATTTAAAAATGTGGGAAATAACATCTTCCATGGTTTACAAAAAAGTCAGACCCATGAAACATAGTTTTAAACATAATTCTAAAGCAGATCTTTTTGTGGCTGCTGTACAATATCAAATTTATAGGACAGTATTAAAGCTGGTTGTGTTGTAATCAGTACAACAAACCGCGTGTTTAAAAAATGCCAGTATAAAAAAAGGCCGATTGAAACTGTATAAAACACGATAAAAATAAGCCAAAGATTACACTCCTACTTGGAGAGTATACCATAGCCAAAAATCAATTTTAATGTGGTTAGAGCAGGCTGCCTTTAGGGCCCTAGATAATTTTCTGTCACGCAGCTGAACAGACCGGCCCGTAGGAGTGTTCAGTCTGTGAGTCGATTAGCCTCATCACTGTAGCGGGGCTATCAAACTCCCGTCGTACAGAGCCACCTGGTAACAAAGCTGAATCAAGCGGGGAAGAGCTTCTGCTGCTCCGAAGAGAACCCGCCTTAACCACGATATACTGGACACCAGTATGGTGTAGGGTGGCTTAGTGGTAGATCGATCGACTATAAAGCGGGGAGACCCAGGTTCGATCCCGAGTTGTACCTGGGACATGTCTGGACATGCGCCCCGACGTTGTGCACCTGGGAAAAGAACTTTACACAACTTTCCTCACTCCACCCAGGTGTGAATGGGTACATAAGTTGGGGAAAGTCGTATTGAGGTCATCTTGTGGCGTCAGATGGCAGTCGCACAGACCCTTGCGACAGTTTCACAAAAAAATGTGGAGCAAATGTGTATTATTTAATTGTTGTGATTTGTATTGATTATTATGTGATACTCTGCATAAATTCAGCCGTTTAAGGCTGTGACTGCACGGGTACTGTTTGGAAAATAAAAACATTTATTAGTATTATTATTTACCCGACTAGGTACGTAGATCTAGACCTCACCATCAGTGTCCATGTCGCAGTAGACCTCCACAGGTGTGTTGTTCTGCAGGGTGACGAGGTAAACGCCGCTTGTAGTGGATCCTCCCGCGTAGATCTCAGCACAGTCACGACATTCTCCCCGAGCTGCAAACATGATACAAGAACAATTTACTCGTATTTTAAATTTTCTTTTGGCGTCGCATGGTAGCGTGGCTACGCTATGAATGAATGATTGGAATGGTTTGTTGTTGCACACACACAGGAAGCATTTGGCAGCCTCCCAACTGAATTGCATGCTCCTTTACTTGAATGCTTGACTTCTACCAAATAAGTTTAAAATCACAATGGAAATTCAACAACAATCAGACGTTTTTTAATTGAAAAGAAAGTAGACCATTCTACATATCAGGTAGGATTTTTGTTTTCACATTAAGAAGATTTAAGAAGTATAGGATTAACCAAACCATTGGATTACCAAACCACTGGATTATCAATCGACTGCCTGTAGAGCGTCAAAAAGGCTGTGTGATTCCCTTTGATCTTTACTTTTACAAAAGGCAAGTGAGAAATAGATATGTCCAGGAAGGGCGTGATTGTATTTTCATAAGTAGATTATAGTGCAAAAATGGTAATTACGACATTGAAAAATACATTACTTCAAAATTGTATTTGACATGTGTGATGCCTAAGGATTATGCATACCCGTAAGGAGGTAAATGATATTGCGATAGATTTCAACTGTTGCAAATTAAAATCAGTTTTCGAAAACTGGTTCATTGCCATTATGCCTTACAACATATGCGGTTCCTTTCGGTTGGAGGGATGCTGGTTGACTTTGTCCCCTGTAAGCCACGGTCTGTCGGAGTTGTGTAGAGCGGCATGGCAGCTGAGTGCCGGGGAGGCTGTATCGTAGTTAACCCTTCCGTCGGTTCAGCTGACATGGTTGATGGGACTGAAGATTCATCAAGAGGGGATGACGTCACAAGCGGAGTGGACCAATAAGATGGGTGATGTTGATCGGTAGGGGAAACTGGGGGCTTTAAATCAATAAGTCCGTACATAATTTTATCGGATTAGTACATGAATCAGTATCAAGCATCATTATTTAGAATCGCCCTGATAAAGATTACAGACGGTCATGGAAACTTTAGACATATCAGGTGCACACACGCACGCACGCACACACACACAAACACACACACACACACACACAAACACACATCTACACACACAAATACACATACACATACATACATCTACACACACACACACACACACACACACACACACACACATCTAGACACACACGCACACACACACACACACACACACACAACTACACACACACAAACACACACACACAGACACACACACACACATACACGCTCACACACACACAAACAAACAAACAAACAAACACACACTCACACACGCACACACACACAACCTAAATGACTTGTTTGTGTATTATCGATGTCAAATAATAGTTTTCTTATTTTTAAAAACCTGAAGATTAGAGTTGGACTTTATGATGACGACTGCCAAGGTCACCACACTCATGATGATAGCAGCCGTGATAAGGGCACAGGTCAGTCGGGAAAAGGTTGTAGCAAACATCCGTCTGAAACAGGAACTATCGCTCTCGTCCATAGCAGCTAGAATATAGATAAATACATGTCAGGCAATAGAGAACTATTGCCAAGATGACTGTTGAATGTTTATTATTTGATATTTATTATATCTTTTAGAAAGAATATGAACAGCAGTGTAGTCTATTTGATGTAGGACTCAACAGCAGGCTAAGGAATAGCCATAATTTTATGTACGTGGGTAACTTGGTTGTTGTCTTGCTTTTGCCTTTACCTTTGTTTTTTTTAACAACCTTACTTTGATTGACATAATTTAACTCCATTTCACTTGATCTTTTATATTAAATCACAGCAATTTCTATACCTCTCGCCGAAGCCGCTTGTGGCACGTCGTGGGTGGAAGATGGACGCTTCTGTGGGATCCTTTCTTTTGTTGGGCTGTTGTTTACATTTACGTCGTTCCCATTTGTGCTGGGAGTGTCGTTTTCATTTTCATAAATATGTTCAGGCTCCTCCTCATTTGTACCTAAAGAAAATAAAAGAAGCCGCGGAGAAATCACTTTCATTTATAAAAAGATTAACTGCATTTTGTTAAAAGAAGTAGAGCTCCCTTAGAAAATATATGAAACAAGAAACGTCGACAATTTTGAGTCTTTGTTATTGTAATGGAGGCTGCATGCCCTTTTTCGTAAGGAGTAATCAGATCTTTTTTTGTCTTCGTAATCCGTAGGCAGCCTTCCCAAAAATCAACGTAATTCGTAATAGTACATTGGACGCAAAGCATATGGTCGTAATAAGATCTGAGAGCGTAGTTGGCGGCGAAAATTTTGTGTAATTCGTAATCACTACCCCCATGCAGGCCCTCTTGTAATTGTATAGGCAGACTACTACCAATAAAATGTGTACCTTCTTCTGTTTCCCCTTGTTGCACGTTGCACATGTGTTTGTACGCAGGGTTAAGCATTTCCGTAGTAATCACTATAGTTGGGTTACAGTTCACGGCTTCTTCTTGCATATCGGAACCAGGAGAGGCCATGTCGTCATGGCAGCGCATTGAGTCATTAAAATTCTGACGTGTATCTAGAACATATATTTGATCATGTCATCATCTAATTTAAGGCCACACCAAGTAAATTTTATGGATGACGTCCTTTGGAGACCCTAAATCTAATGCGAGAGGGCGAAAGAAAAACAAGAAAGGCCCTAAAAAACAAGATGCCTAGATTTGAAATATACTAAGAGACGACAAATGTTAGGACACAAATTGAATGAGGTGACACAGTGTAACAAGCAAGAAGTCTTTTATTCATCATCAAAACAGCAATAAATCAGGTGGACCAGCAGTTGTCGTCCTGTCCTGTTTTCGAGTTACGGGTTTCACGTCAATCTGACGATTTACGGCACTGTCGTGACTCTTTGGTCATAGTTACAGGAAGCGGAATTTCTTTTTTTTTTCTATGAACAGGCCAAAATCAATGCGCGCGCGGACGTCATCCATAAAATTTACTTGGTGTGGCCTAAGCCAGTTTTACGTGCGATTTTGAAAACACTCTTTGGGTCTAAAGTCCTTTGCTCAAAGAGTTAAAATCGGTTTGCGAATGGCTAATTTAAGCATTATAATAACTTTATTGCAAAACAATTGCACAGGGTACAAAGTGTGGCATTTACTTGTACATATATTGTTAACCACCCTTTTATAAGGTTATACGTAACTAATACAAGATTGGGTGGCTAGTATGAACCTATACAATAATTTCCATACAGTATTATATATTTATCTCTATGTATGCAGGGGTTTTACAAGTCATTCTGTATTTTTAAAACATAGTTTGTTTGTTTTTTAGTTCAAAGCTGTAAATGCTGGTATGGAAGGTGATTGTCTACTGTATACTGAATTAAGTAAAACAATATCTAGAACATAGAGTTAAGTGATATTCGTCTTCAATAAGCTCTGGAAAAAACGGACAAAATCATTTTTTTAAATCTCCCAATACTTAGTTTGTGACAGCCAATTCTGGGCCATCTCTATGATTATATTAGAATTTCACCAATATGTATAATCATCGTATGTATAATATTTCACACAGACCATATTGAGCACCTACCTGCGGCTTGGGTTGGAGTAGAACCGGAGGTGACGTCAGATATGCCTCCGGTTTGGTCCCCTGCAGTGTTGTCTTCATCGAGTGGGATCCCTGCCTGGTACATCACAGACTCGGACTCTTTCTCCTTATCATATCTGTTTGTTTTAGTTGTATCCCCATTAGTTATAGTGTCGCAAGTTATTTACATGTAACAATACACCACAGTCAGAAAAAAATTAAAGAGTAAAACCTTCACAATAAGAGACAAATATAAGCAAAATCAATGAAGATAAACCCATTGCGCAAGAGAGGTCAGTGTAAATTGTACACTGTAATATGAGTGAAACATAATCTAGGTATTGTATACAAGGATATCAAGTAATAACAATTTATAAGATATGAATAGCTTAAATGAGAACAAATATATGTGCAGATGAGATGAGATGAAATAAAAATAATCATAATAACCTCTTCGTTTTTGCGTGCACGTAGAGTTTTGTTGAAGCCTCAGGATCTGTTGGGTCTCCACATACACACGCTTCTGACATCGTTCTGGGTTTCTCTTCTCCTTGAGACGGTGAAACTGTCTCCTTAGCATCTTCTGTGTTTCCGTAGAGACGTGCAACCATCTTGGAACTTTCTTTACCTTCGTCTTGACTAGTTCGTTGTCCAGCTTCGCGGGTAGATTCCTTGTGGTCGGTTGTGTCTCCGCGAAGTTGTGACATGGGTATTCCCTTCCCTAACATGGTGACTGGTGTTAGGAGTGGGTGTAAGGCCCGATACAGTTGGCAGATTCTGGATCAAAGCAGGAGACATATAGGACTCTATTCTCATCTACGCTCAGTATATTTTCTTCCAAGCCTTTTTTTCAAGATAAACAGCTAAATTTCTTATTTTTGATAGTGAGACTAAGCGACTGATGGCAACAAAATGAAGCTAGATACATATTACAATTCTAGAGCAAGAAAACAAGGGGACTCTCAGTCTTAGTGGTGTTTTTTTCTGGAAGAACAGACTCATTAGGGCGTGTTGAGATCATGAATAATGATAAGACACCCACGCTGGAAACAACAGTACGTAGGACAAGTTATGGTTATTCAATAAGAAAAGTGATCAACTTTTATTTAAATCCCTTTGAAGCATTGCACGGGTCCGTATTTTGAAATGTATTGTAATATTGCAGACATGGTTAGTTTTCAAACAGTGGTGAAATTATCAGCTGGACGTATTTACATGCGAAACCTGATCCACAACTCTCCGTAAAACCGTATAGTCCCGCCGGGTAGCAAAGACCACCAACTGAAAAAAATTGTAGATTTATCAACTTGCTTGTGTCGATCCAACTCTTTTTTTAAGAGAATTCACTATAATCAATTTAAGACCATGCTTGTACTATAAAATCATCCAATAAATTCGGCTAACATAAACTACCGGACCTCAGTCTACCTCTGACTACCGTGGTGGTAACATGGGCGGAGACCTGGCTAAGACTGGGGAGTGACCGAGACAAGTTTCTCTTCAAGACATTCTAAAGTGAACAAACAACAGATAAGGAATTGAAGTACTGTTGTAAGAAGTTAATATCATCAAATCCAGAATGTAAATAAATGACAACACTGGCTGGTCAAGCTCTGCCTGGTAGTGTCAGAGCCTTGGTCAGACATTTGCTTCCAGTTACTTGTACGGTTCTAACAGAGCTCCACTTTACGGGTATATTGTTTTCTTATTAGACTACCAAAAAAACACCGGAATTAGAAGACATGTTTCTAGACACACTGACTGTCAACGCAAATTCAGCTGTGAGAAAGACATTTCAAATTACAAATATAAATACTGTATCTACTAATAGAGACTACTGATAGGGCTTTTTATAAACTTGAAATTGAACACAGGGTTGATATCCCAGAGACTGGAAGCTGTTGATAGTTAATTTCTTGATTACTTGGTCTTTAAACTGATTATTAATTATTAATAATTATATAATGATTATAGAATAATTGCTTATTCTCTGTTTACTTTACCAGTACATACATGATGATCAGAATGTCAATTAACTCCACCATTTTCGTAAGACCCTACCTGGGTTGTTTGCCACACTGCATTGCGGATCAGCTATATGCAGAATGTGGCTGACACACCCTACAAGAACAGCAGCAACCTGTGCCCGAGTTTCTGTCACAAACTGTTTAAAGGTATGTGTCTGTGAGTGAATAAGCTATGAGATAAAATGCCTTGTAGGCTGCTTGTCACTGGCCCACGCCCATAGCTTAGGCTAGAAATTAGATTTTTACTTTCCACGGAGATATGACGGGGAAAGATTATGAGTTTTTGGCTGACGACAATGGTAGATCATTGACTTCTATACTTGTTAAGGTTCTTGAATCGCTCGTAGCAAAATGGGTTCTCCTTGATGTCACAAAAGTCATCGATCCTAATCAGTTTGGCAGCCGAAAAGGCATGTCAACTGTTCATTACTTGACTACCATGACGAATTCTTTATTCCTTAATGCTGAAACGCCAAACAATATACAGACCATCTTGTTAACCGATTTCAGCAAAGCCTTTGATAGGATTAATCACACAAAATTGATAAATAAGATGTTGGAATGTGGGATACGTACGTCAGTTATGCATTGGCTTTGCAACTTCATTTCCAACCGTTCGCAGTGTGTCCGATATCATGGTAAAACCTCACAATGGAAAACTATCTCATCTGGAGTCCCGCAAGGTACGAAATTAAGTCCCATTCTGTTTTTGATTTATGTAAATGTTGCTCTCCAAGTCAACAGTTTAAATCGTTACAAATATGTCGACGACCTCTCTGTTTGTGAAAGTAGACTTCTCTATGAACCCAGCCTTATCCAACCATCTCTTGATCAATTAAATGTCTGGGCTTCCAAAAATGACATGACATTGAATGCCGACAAATGTAAATTAATGATGATTACCTTTATGCGAGATTGCCCCCCTCACCAATTAATTTTCGTCAATAATAAGCCACTAGAATATACAGATGACGCATGTATTCTCGGCCTATGGCTATCTCACAATTTGAAATAGGACAAGCACGTTGAATCCATTGTAAACAAAGCTAGTTCCCGACTCTTCTTACTAAAGAAATTGAAACGTTTTGGGCTCCCCTCAAATGACCTTATCGATTTTTACCGAATGTATATACGCCCTATTCTTGAATATGCAGCACCCATCTGGACCTCCGGCATTACGGCCCTACAAACCAGGAAAATTGAGCGTATTCAGAAACGTGCATTACGGATAACCCTTGGTACTGAGTACACATGCTATAACGACGCCTTATCCAACCTAGGTCCCCCCTCCCTTGAAAAGACGAGGGAGGACCTAAGTTTGAAATTTGCCAGATCCCTTTTCCGTTCCCCCTTTAGATCCTGGTTACCCCCATCCCGTGAGACTACCCACATCAGAACATGCAAACAGACTAACCAGCTCACTGTCCCCCTCCCCAGAACAAATCGATATAAAAATAGCCCGATCCCTTATCTTACAAACCTATTAAACAAATATGGCACATAGTAAATCTCCCATGACCAATCCTATCAAAATTAGTTTTTATGTAACATACTATAAAATTATTATTTCTCACACTGATGATATTGATTACTTATTGGTTGATATTGTGAATGTTGTTTTAGTATAAGTTCATTTTACGCTCTTTTTTAGTTGCCTATATGTTTATTATTAACTGTGAAATACTCACTTGTTTAAGTTGTCTATTTGTTACTCGTAACTGTGCAATATTTGTCTCTCTGTTTTTAAACACTAGCATGCAATTCAGAGCTACTTTTTTTAGTTGCGCTGCCACGTGCTAGCGATTGTACTTACTGATCAATCAATAAACAATTATTATAGATAGCTGTCAGAAAAAGTCTGAAAATCAGAAAATTTATATCTCAATATCTGCTCCAGAAAAAAGGTAGGTTCTAACAAAGGCAAGAGGGGTGTTTCGCCTTAATAAATTCATACGGTGACGTGGCATTATTGGTATAAATTCCGCTAGAAACAAAAACAAAATTCAGATAAACCTTGCAACTTAAGCAAGCCGCAGTCTGTTTAATATTTTTATGGCTAGATGCCATTTGTTTAACTTAATTTCCACTTGCAAAGAAAAACAAAAACAATACAGAAAGTTAATATTCTAAAGTAATTATCGAACGAAAAAGAATGTAGAATAATTAACTTATTCAGAATGGATGTGCTTGAGGCGAAAAAAAAAACTTTTAAAGGCTTATTAGTGTCCTCCCCATTTCAACAAGGAGCATAATGATAACAATAATAAAGGTAAGTAAACATCATAAAAAAATAAACTCGATTCTTACAACAAGATTGACTGGTCGGAAAAAACATCCCCCACAAGGCTCAAAGGGAGCGGCTTGGTAATACGTAACTGGTGACGAAATCAAGTCAATATGGACCTGCATCATGGATAGAATTTCAGTCATATCAATAGATATTAATGATATTCAAATAGCCAGCTTTAGACAATTAACTTCGCCATTTTCGTAAGACCGATCCTGGGTTGTTTATCACACTGCATTGCGGATCAGCTATATGAAGAAGGAGGCTGACACACCCTACAAGAACAGCAGCAACCTGTGCCCGAGTTTCTGTCACAAACTGAAGTTTTTCTAAACCTATTTAAAGGTATGTGTATGTGAGTGAATAAGCTATGAGATAAAATGCCTTGTAGGCTGCTTGTCACTGGCCTACGCCCATAGGTTAGGCTGGAAATTAGATTTTTACTTTCCAAGGAGATATGACGGGGAAAGATTATGAGTTTTTGGCTGATGACAATGGTAGATAGCTGTCAGAAAAAAGCCTAAAAATCAGGAAATTTATATCTCAATATCTGCTCGGGAAAAGAAAGGTAGGTTCTAACAAAGGCAAGAGGGGTGTTTCGCCTTAATAAATTCATATGGTGACGTGGCATTATTGGTAAAAATTCCGCTACAAAAAAAAAAAATCAGATAAACCTTGCTACTTAAGCAAGCCGCAGTCTGTTTTATATTTTTAAAGATTGATGTTATTTGTTTAACTTATTTTCACTTGCATATAAAAACAAAAACAATACAGAAAGTAAATATTCTAAAGTTATAATCGAGCGAAACAGAATGTAGAATAATTAACTTGTACAGAATGGATGTGCTTGAGCCGAAAAAAAAGCTTTTTAAGGCTTATTAGTGTCCTCCCCATTTCAACAAGGAGCATTATTATAAGAAAAATAAAGGTAAGTAAACATCATTAAAATAAATAAACTCAATTCTTACAACAAGATTGACTGGTCGGAAAAACCATCCCCCACAAGGCTCAAAGGTAGCGGCTTGGTAATACGTAACTGGTGACGAAATCAAGTCAATATGCATCTCTGGACCTGCATCATGGATAGAATTTTTAGTCATATTCATACATATGAATGATATTCAAATAGCCAGATTCAGACAATTAACTTCGCCATTTTCGTAAGACTGAACCTGGGTTGTTTGTCACATTGCATTGCGGATCAGCTATATGCAGAAGGTGGCTGACACACCCTACAAGAACAGCAGCAACCTGTGCCCGAGTTTCTGTCACAAACTAAAGTTTCTCTAAACTGATTTAAAGGTATGTGTCTGTGAGTGAATAAGCTATGAGATAAAATGCCTTGTAGGCTGCTTGTCACTGGCCTACGCCCATAGGTTAGGCTGGAAATTCAATTTTAACTTTCCAAGGAGATATGACGGGGAAAGATTATGAGTTTTTGGCTGACGACAATGGTAGATAGCTGTCAGAAAAAGTCTGAAAATCAGAAAATTTATATCTCAATATCTGCTCCGGAAAAAAAGGTAGGTTCTAACAAAGGCAAGAGGGGTGTTTTGCCTTAATAAATTCATATGGTGATGTGGCATTATTGTTAAAAAATTCCGCTAGAAACAAGAAAACTTCAGATAAACCTTGCTACTTAAGCAAGCCGCAGTCTGTTTAATATTTTAAGGCTTGATTCTATTTGATTAACTTTATTTCCACTTGCATAGAAAAACAAAAACAATACAGAAAGTAAATATTCTAAAGTAATAATCGAACGAAACAGAATATAGAATAATTAACTTATTCAGAATGGATGTTAAAATAAAGTTAAGTAAACATCATTAAAAAAATAAACTCGATTCTTACAACAAGATTGACTGGTCGGAATAACCATCCCCCACAAGGCTCAAAGGTAGCGGCTTGGTAATATGTAACTGGTGACGAAATCAAGTCAATATGCATCTCTGGACCTGCATCATGGATAGTATTTCAGTCATAACCATAAATAATAATGATACTCAAATAGCCAGCTTTTTAACTCCACCATTTTCGTAAGACTGATCCTGGGTTGTTTGTCACACTGCATTGCGGATCAGCTATATGCAGAAGGTGGCTGACACATCCCACAAGAACAGCAGCAACCTGTGTCCGAGTTTCTGTCACAAACTGAAGTTTTTCTGAACCTATTTGAAAAGTTTGTGTCTGTGAGTGAATAAGCTATTAAGGTAAAATGCCTTGTAGGCAGTTTGTCACTGGCCCACGCCCAAAGGTTAGGCTAGAATCAGCCTAGGAGATATGACGGGGAAAGATAATGGGTTTTGGGCTGACGACAATGGTAGATAGCTGTCAGAAAAAGTTTAAAAATAAAAAAAAAATTATTTCTCAATATGTTGTGTCAATATCGTTCATTGTTTTAATTATACAGTTGGACTTAAGGTTCTTCACTTTTTCTAAGGTCATGGTCACATTGTGGTTACTACATTGTCCAATCATTAAATATATATCATCAAATACAAAAAAACAGCCTTTATGCCAGCTTCTGGCAACTTGCTTCTCTTATAAAAACTGGTCAGGTACCATAGAATATTAATAAACTCTTTCTAAGAAAAGTGTTTACCACTCACTCGTAATGTACAGAACAAAGAAAAACGCAGTTATACATTATTATAATGGTTTTGGAAAGTCAGACAGGACCTGTTAAAAACCGCTCCGTAAATTTCTTGGTACTCGGACATTTCAAAGTGAAAAACTTCCCGTTTTTAAAATGCTTGTGAAGATTCTTGATCCTTTTCTCCTTTGTGAGACCCCCCCCCCGAACCTCAATTTCCCATCCAAGCCAGCCTAGCGGGGACCAATAGGCGGGCAGCATTTCGGCCACACCCACAACCCGCGCTTTAACAAGATATGGTTGAAAAAGATGTTTATTAAACCTGTTCAAAAGATGCATTTGTAAATTGTTTTCTGAAATTCTGTGTGTTTGAATAGTTGGAGCAAAATAACTACCGAGCCGAGTTAAACCATTTCGGCACTGGGCTTCTGGTGCTTACGTCGGCCGCGAGGCGTACAGAACATTATCTTAGGCCAAGTCTTTGTCTGTGAAAATGTAAGAAAAGAGGCCGCGCAGTACTGTCATGCCAATAACCTTGTTGTCCCGATTAAACTATGTTACCCAGGCGGTAAGATCTCGAAAATATGAGTGGCAGCATCTCGAAACCCTTTTTTAAGACAAGGTTTGATTTGCCGATTCCGAATTTCCAGTGCTGAAGCCGCCGACACTGAACACCAAGTGTTGACGTACCTTCGACTCTGGAGATCTAGGACGGAAGCCGCCTCTCCTCTGTATACCGAGTGCTGAGAAAGGAACCCGTTACTTCGGTACTTGCATTATTTTCACCCCAAATACACCAATTCTTACATTGTTTATCTGACATTTCCAACTCAGATTACCTGCCGCGCCGTACGGAAGGATGCTGTTCAACCCCATTCTCGAATGGAATCGCCCGCAACGTGGGCGTGACACACGCGCCGAATGCTCCAATTGGTCGCCGCAAGGCTATGTGGATGCGAAATTGATCTAGCCCCCCCCCCACCCTTAGATTACCCTTATTTCATGCTGGCTCTCCGGTTAAGTTACCGTTTTAATCTGAGGTCCAAGACTGCCCGGATATACAAATGAGCTTGCCGTTCTGTTCAGGTGGCAGGGCACAATGGGAAGAAAGCTGCGACACGTGCTGGTTTTCCTTCTCATCATGCTGAAGGAGCACAACATGCCGGAAGCTGGCTGCTGCTGTCCTGGTAAGTGGTCAGACTGCTGTCACAATGAAGGCCTGACCAGAATTCCTCAAAACCTCCAAAGAGACATCTCTGTATTGAACGTAGGAGGAAACAGTATTAAAACTGTAACGCCGTCTGAGCTGTTCCGGTATACTAAGTTGACTAAACTATGCCTGGAAAATAACGATATTAGAAAGATTAAAGCTGGCACATTTGCAAATTCATTAGGGCTGGAGGACTTGTCGATGGTTAATAACAAGATAGCAGAGATTCAGCCTGGTTCATTCGAAAACCTGACCCGGCTAAAATGGTTGTATATGTGGGACAACAGGATAACAGAGATTAAACCTGGCACAATTACAAATCTGCCCCAGCTTGAAGAGGTGCAGCTGGCCAGAAACCAGATAACTACCATCCATCCTGGTGCATTTGCAAATCTGCCCGAGCTACAATTCTTGTGGCTGCACCGCAACCAGATAACTGTCATTCCTTCTGGTGTATTTGCTAATCCGCCCCGTCTAAAATCGCTAACCCTGTACGAAAACCAGATAACCACAATCCATTCTGGTACATTTGAAAATCTACCCCGTAGGGTCGTAGAGCTTTGGGGAAACCCCTTACGGTGTGACTGTAGGATGTCTCCCGTCAGACTAAATCCTGCATTTAACAAGCAGATAATGTATGAGAACATGATATGTGCCCATCCCGCCAAGCTTAAGGGAAAGGAGCTTTTAGATGTCCTTCCTAAAGAATTTATTTGTAAAGAGCCAACAATAAGCCCTCTAGAAAACACAAGCAAAAAAAGAGCAACGCTAACTTTGCCCTATGAAACCACTTCAGTCAAACCAGAATCTACTTCTAGTTCCAACCAGCCGACCACATCAACACGGATAGCTGATATACATTTAACCTCACTCAAACCTCGCTATCACTGGCTCTTTAAGTTTGATGTTGCCACAATATCAGATCCCGCAGGCAAAACAAGAGCAACACTAACTTCGCCCTTTGCAATCACTTCAGAGAATCCAGAATATGTTCCAAGGTTCCCAATACCTGTTCCCATTCTCGTTTGTGGTTCGGTTGCTGGTACTATCCTGATTGGTGGCATCATTCTTACAGTTTGGTACAAGATAAAGAGCAGGCGTCCTCCTTCAGGGTTGAATACCAATGTTGTTGTTGGTAACACAAACACAACAGTTTCTGTATTGGCCAGTGCTGGTGATAACACGTATGATGACACCGATACCCCGCATGTTAAGGCAGAGCAGAGCAAGGCTAACATCAAATCCCTGAACGTTGGAAATCTATCCCATAACCAAGTGCTCGCTGCCCTAAAGCCAAATCCTAAGTATGCGGGTGAAGGTAATGCTGCAGTTTCTGTAATGGCCAGTGGTGATGATCACCAGTATGAGGATATTGATAAACCCCGTGTTAAGACAGGGCGGGGTCAGTATCCGGCTATCACTGCATCCACCACAAACACGGCCAGTGGTGATCACCAGTATGAAGATATTGACTGCCCGCGTGTTAAAACAGGGCAGGGTCTGTCTAGGGCTATGTCTGCATCCCCCGCAAACATAACAGCTACGTTAACGGCCAGTGGTGATCACCAGTATGAAGATATTGACAGCAATCATGTTAAAACAGGGAAGGTTCCGTCTCAGGCTATCACTGAGTCTAGCACCACAGCTACCGTAATGACTAGTGGCCATGGCCGGACAGGACAGGGCCAGTATCAGCCCCTTACCAAAGCCAACACAAACACCACATCTGTCGCAATGGCCATTGTTCGTGATCAGACAGGGAAGGATCAGTCTCAGACCAACACAGGATCCTCGGATGCTAGAAATCTATCTTATGGCCCAGAGCCAACTGTCTCGCAGCTAAATTATCTGTACAAAACAGCTACCGTAATGACCAGTGGTCATGACCACGGAAGACAGGGTCAGTCGCAGACCAACACTGAATCCAACACAAACACCACAGCTACTGTAATGACCAGTAATGATGATCAGGCAGGGCAGGGTCAGTCTTTAACCAACACTGAACGCAACACAAACACTGCAGCTACTGCAATGGCCGGTGGTCATGACAAGGCAGGGCAGGGCCAATCTAAGGTTAACACTCAATCTCTCACAATTGCAAATCTGTCACGTAACGAAGTGCTAGCTGCCTTACAGCCAAATCCTATGTACGTAGATTCCAAAACACTAACAGAGGACGAAGCATCTACGGAAAAGATCAGTGGTCATGATCAGACAGGACAGGATAAGTAGGACCTAATATTCAATCTCTGAAAGTGGGGAATCGATCACATTCCAAAGTGCTAGCTGCCTTACAGCCAAACACTATGCATGTAGAATCTGATGTAAAAAAAACAACAACACCAAAGAACCCAACATGTACAGAAATTACCAGTGGCCATGATAAGACAGGGCAGGATCTGTCAGGACCTAATATTTAATCTCTGACAGTGGGGAATTTATCACATTTCGAATTGCTAGCTGCCTTACAACCAAACACTATGTATGTAGAATCTGATGTAAAAACACCACCAAAGAACCCAAAATGTACAGAAATGGCCAGTAATCATGATCATGGCAGGACAGGGCCACTCTTAGGCTTATATTTAATCTCATCTGGTATATTCCCTCTTTATCAGTTCAGTTAAAGTTCAGATGTAAAGATGCTACACGTTTGGGACTAGAAGGAATGGAACATTTGGGACCAGAAGAAATTTCACTTCATCAAACTAGATGTACCAATTTACAGATATTTTCCCTCAGACTCTGCATTTTTATTATCATTTTGAAGACACCAATCAAAACACCTACAAATATTTGATTCGACAAATTTTTATTCGTGTGGCCTAAATGAACTTCTGACTAGAAAGCAGATGTACCTTTAATACTTTTAGTACCTTTTGCTTTAAAAGTACATAGTTTTCAGTAACACTTACCCCCTGCATGAAAGCACACTTGCAGTGCAGACTCGAAACGTAAGGATGGATGAAATGAACATGGTACATCTTGGCTAATTTAATGCATCTTCAATGCATTATTATTTTCTCAAAAGAATTTAGTGGGTTTGGAAAACGTGAACTTAAAAAGTTCTGTTCTTGTAGCAAGTAGGCACGGCACCAGATTACTTAAATTCTAATCTTGTAAGTTACAATTCTTAAGAGAGACTTAAAGTTATGTACAGTTTTAATAGTAGCTCGTGTACTTGTTAACGTTTTAGCTTGGTTGCTTATAATGGTACATTCCACATTTAAGCTACTTAAAGAATCAAAACTTTTAATATGAACCCTGCAAATTCTCATTGCTAAAATTTCAAAAACGAGTTTTCCGATGTTGTTGTTTTCAGTGGGGAGGGGGGTTACAATTTGGGGAATGATAAAGAATTAAAACTTAAAACAAATGTCAAGTGAATGGGTCTCTTATGGCCTCTTTCAACAATTGTAGCATGTCAACTTCAGATGTATCTTTCTTTTCATTTAATTAGATTTTGTCATTGACAAGATGTATATTCTATGCTACTTAAAGAATTTTATTCTTAACATTACATGAAATTTTGTGTAAGTTACATTTCTAAGAAACAAATTTTTTGCAAAAGTTGTTCCTGGACATTTTTAGTGAGAAGCTTTTATTGTGAAAAAGTAGTACAATTGTTAAAGGTAACAATACTGTTGAATTACACTCATTGTAACAGTTACTGTTCTTAATCAAGGGCCTACCAAAACAGGAAGGGTTTTTTTTTCAAAATGAATTTGATTCTAAACAAGTAATGTCGACTCTAGTTTTTTTTTTCATTTTGAAGCTGTAGTATTGTAACAATTGTGGTTGTAACTATTTCAGAATCTCTGCCTTTTTATTAGGGAGGATGGCATGAATGTATTTTGCAAATATTAACTTTATAGTTGTTTCAACTTTAATGATTGCCCTACAAAGAACAGGGAAAGAGCGTTGTCTAAAGTATAAAATGCAGAAGCATGGACTATCTCAGTCTGGCACTCTAGTACCAGAGCAATGTACTGCAGAATCTATAAAGATGTAAAGTTTTAGTTTAAAGGCATCAACGCTGAATCTGTTGCAATGTATTTTTCATTATGGGTTCACCACACCACGAAGTGGTGGTGAACCCATATTGCTTTTTCTGATGTTTCTTCTTCTCCTCCTCCTCCTCCTCCTTCTTCTCCTGCCATTTTTTAAATGGTTTCAGCTTCTTCATTTTAGGGCCTAAGGTCCTGAAATTTGGTATGGAGGTACAGTGGGCAAATACCCCTAGGCGTTTTTTAAATCTTTGTGATACAGGCTTTTAGAATGGTTTTATTTGAGTTTTTTGGCCGTGTTATAGCAAATGTATTACTGTGTTAGTGTGCCGTGTTTACCACGTCTGGGCATGAGTCATCACAATGGAATGCAGGGCATCAACCAATAGGCATGCAGCTTTCCTCTATACTTCTTGGTGATTGGCTGTTGGGATTTAACTTGATTAACACCTGCACAGAGCATTTCCACCTGCACAGAGCATTTCTTGCTGATTGGCTGTTGGGATTTAACTTGATTAACACCTGCACAGAGCATTTCCATACTGACAGTATGTCTTTATTCAAGTGTTTTGGTAGGTATTTCAAGCTTTTCTGCTCCAGCATTGGAATGCGGGGCATGAACGTTTTTTTTTTATTTTGAAAATCAACAGTTTGCATTATGCAATTAAAAATCCTAACCAATGAAGTAGGGAATAGCTATCCAACTGTTGTTTTAGTTGTATGTTACTTCATATTATAGTTATATCAATGTAAATCATTGTTTTCCCTTGTGTTTCTCATTCTTTCCCTGCCATATCGTAAAATGTGGTGAACCCATCGCTGTATTTGCTCCAAAGCAAATATTGGCCTTTCTAGTTCAGTCTTAATTTCTTTTAATGAACAAATGAGATACTAGAACACCTCATGCCATGGCTAAAAGTAAAAGTGGATTGACAACAGATATGCCTCCATTTGGGCAGGGGTTAATCAACAAGGTTTGATAAGGAGGAGGCTTATCCCTGTGTTACTCACACAACTGTGGTAAAATAACTAATGCACCATAATTGCAAAATGGGGGATAAATAATGTCATCATGTAAATTTAATAGTTTAACTAATGCTAAGAGAAGAAGTCACGATTGAAGATATGGCTGTTCTCTGGCGCTTAACTACAAGTAGGATCTACAGAAACCTAGGGGGGCTTGCATGGGTATAATTACCTTTAGGGCCTTGCCCAAAACCATATGCTACTTGAAACAGGTTCATGAATATTCATGAGATGATGATCACACAAAGTCCCAAGGTTAAGGTCATGAATATTAACAATGATCAATGCTGATAGTAATTACTATAATCCACACACAGTTGAATGGGAGTTGGCTTAAATGAAATCATGCATCTCTCTGCTGGTTTTTATTCTGAGTCACTCACGATTTAAAACATTTTTGTACAGAATGATAAAGAAGAATTATCCATTTTCATTTGCCTCCTGAAGAATTAATATGAACACTTCAGCATTTTGTCCTAAATGAAATACATGTACATGTATCAGATGAGATAGAGTTTTTTCTTCCCATTCCCTGATGCTTGATCCTGTCCTCTGCTCATGTACATGACTAGTTTGGGAGGAGGGGCCAATGAATTAACTGTCCGTTGGAACACATATATTGAAGCAATGGAAAACTTAGCTTAGCATTTCAAAACACATTTACCTGTACATTTTATTTGAAACATCAGGTCTTTACTCCTACTGCAAAGTTGAATTTGTCAAATTGTCAGGTTTGTTTGGGGTATGAAAAAAAGAAGGTCACTTCCCAAAATTTGAAGAAGGTTAGGGACTGTATATAGCACTGTACAGTATTTATTAAGTCCTTATTTGCATAATTTGATTGTGTACATCTCTGTCTAAGCAACCTACATGCCAAAAATCATGAAAGTCAGGTATGTACAGAAGTGCACAATAAATCTATACTACTAAATCTATAAGAACATACCACGACCAGCCAACATCTGATAGACTTACAGATCACAATCACACCACCACCA
>NW_017802414.1:766766-778336 GCF_001625305.1 Branchiostoma belcheri | reverse complement strand
GGGATTTAACTTGATTAACACCTGCACAGAGCATTTCCACCTGCACAAAGCATTTCTTGCTGATTGGCTGTTGGGATTTAACTTGATTAACACCTGCACAGAGCATTTCCATACTGACAGTATGTCTGTATTCAAGTGTTTTGGTAGGTATTTCAAGCTTTACTGCTCCAGCATTGGAATGCGGGGCATGAACGTTTTTTTTAATTTTGAAAATCAACAGTTTGCATTATGCAATTAAAAATCCTAACCAATAAAGTAGGGAATAGCTATCCAACTGTTGTTTTAGTTGTATGTTACTTCATATTATAGTTATATCAATGTAAATCATTGTTTTCCCTTGTGTTTCTCATTCTTTCCCTGCCATGTCGTAAAATGTGGTGAAGCCATCGCTGTATTTGCTTCTAAGCAAATATTGGCCTTTCTAGTTTTTAAGTTGTATTGTATTGTAACAATTGTGGTTATAACTACTTCAGAATTTGTGTAATTTTTTTATTACTGCCGGTGTCATGGTTGTATTTTGCAATGTTTAACTCGAATACTTGTTCCAACTTTGATTCTAAGATTGATTGCCCTACCAAGAACAGAAAAAGAGCGGTTTGTCCTTTTGTGTAAAGTATACAATGTATACTTTGGAGAAAAAAGTCAGACAAGGAGTCGACCTATGCAACAGGGTTGCGGAAGGGTCTAAGATCTAAGGTATACAATGTATTATTATGGATGACCTAAGTCTGGAACTCTAGTAGCAGAGCAGGGTAATACAGAAGATATAAAGATGTACACTTTTATTCTAAATGCACCAATGCTGAGTGTGATTCAAATCAGTTGTATTTTTTTTTTCATTTTGAAGTTGTAGTATTGTCACAATTGTGGTTACAATTATTTCAGAATCTGTAACCTTTTATTATTGATGATGTCACCGTTGTATTTTTCAATTGTTCCAATTGAAATGATTGCCCAACCAAGAACAGGGAAAGGGTGTTTTGTCATTCTGTGTAAATTATACAGTGTATAATTGTAGACGATGGAGTCTGAAACTCTAGTAGCAGAGCAATAAACTGCAGAAAGAATAAAGATAATTTGGTATGTCTGATTTTGTTCAAATAAAAACAATTCAGTTTCATTTACGAAGATCTATCCAATGACATCAAGTTGGTATGAAGAGTAAAGTATCTTGTGGGCTGTAGACGTAGCTCAAAGTCAAACCTAATGTTGTCTGCATGTCTGGAGGCCACAACATGAAAATTCTTCTAGTAAAGCCTAATCACAACCCGCTAAATGGTAACTACTACAGATGGAATGAATGAATGAATTCGACAGGTAAGACAACCAGGTAATGAGATAAACAGGAAAAGTGCAACACAAGCAAATGCATCATGTTTGCCTTCACATATGGTCTGCTCTGTTAATTCTTACTCAAACATATTCACATTGTATGTATAGTAAGACAGGACTTTCAATCCCTTCTACTATAAAATTGCAAAATGATGTAACCTGACACTAGTTACCATGGTGTCAGATGTCTGGTTCAGGTCATTGACCTTATTTCTTTGGAGAGGAAGAAGAAGAGGTAGAAGAAAGTTTAACAAAGCAAAAACGGTTAAAAATGATTATGTTTTCCTTTTGCAAAAGGTAAACATTATAGTAATTATTTCTATCTTCTTTCCCTCTTCACACATAATTATCTTGAAACTAATTATTAATTTCTTTTGTTTTTGTTTACTACATACATGATGCTCTTTAAATTAATTATCCATTTCTTCCTCTTCGTTTTCCTTTCCACATGATGCTACTTAATTTTGTTTGTTTTATTGCTTCTTCTCCGTTTTCTTTCCCACAACATACATGATGCTCTTTACATCACTAAACATGCATTCCTCCCGCTCGGGAGTTTTGTGCACAGACGTCTCCAAAACCGTGATTCGTGCTTCAGACAGGCTCTTGAGCACGAACTCGGTGTCGAGGAAGAGAGTATCAGAGTACTTCTTGCCATGTAGAACATAATAGGTGACCCCGATGTACGTCAGTAAGATGAAATGACCACCTGGCTTCAACAGGCTACAGGTGTTCTGCACTGTTTTGGCGTAGGTGGACCTAAAAAACGAAAATATGTAATATACATACTTCTACATCACTTTTGTGCGTATATTGTCTGGTTTATTGTAATATAGCTTGACGAAATAGCAATTTCTGAATTATAAAGATTTCAATAAAATTACGCAAAACTTAACATGCCTACTTAAGAAACTTTAAACAGACATATTACAACGATTCCATGCTATTGTATGGTGGAACACTTTGCTATTGAATCATGATAGTTTATGTTTCATACATCCATACATATAATTGAATCCAGAGCAAACTCTGTTAATTTATTGCAAGAGAAAATGAATATCTGCCTACTAAGTTATAAAGTCATGCAAACCTAGCATACATTAGCGCCATCCAAAACAATGCACCCTTTTAGGAAGTATTGAAAAATGAAAGACAAAACTTCAATTTTAAACCAAAGTGAACTAAAGTTAATTTTTTATAGAAAATTTATAGAATTTTACCTCCCCTTGTCCCAGCTGGTTCCCTCCAGACAGTATGTAGAGATGACGGTATCGAACGGTGAGAACACAGCAGGATGTAGGGGGTTGTCATTAAACACATCACACACCACGGTGTCCTTGATGGCATTTCGTAGTTGTTCTTGGCGAGAACCCCAACTTGTACACAAATATATATACTTAATGGCTATGGATTCACACTAACATTCATTAGATGACACAGATGGCACAATTCAGCCTTCGTTTGCAAACGCTTTCACTGATTTAATTGATTATTTGATTAATTGATCAATTGGTTAGTCGATTGATTGATTGATTGGTTAATTGATTGATTAATTAATCGGTTAATTGATTGATTGATTAATTGGTAAATGACACTGACCTCCCGACGGTGTCCACCCCATATGATAAGGAATTACTATACATTTTACACACGGTTTGCAATTAGAAATGAACAATTTAAAAGCATCATTTTGAATCGCGAGTTTATATGTCACCTCGTCATAATTTTGTACAAATGCTATTTATCTTCCTACCTCGTGCCCTCTAACCCAGAGACATACTTCATGGCAGCGGTCCAGTCAAACGCGTTCAGGTCCCCATTCTTCCAGCTGATTATCTCCCCCAAGGCTCCCTTAAGATGTTGAAATTTCATCATGAAAAAAAAATAAAATATTCCTTTAAATCGAAATCCAGAGGTGAGATAAAAAAAAAACTTTCTGAATACAAAAGGTATATTTTCTTTATAAATAAATGTGTTTAGCTCTATGTTCATATATACTGGTCTACTATCTATAACAGTTAATTTGCATAACGATCTGTATATGAGTGGGGGATATATGCGCATCCGCTAGAGATTAATGGGGTAGTTAGAAACGACAAAAATACATCGATGCCCCATTAATACACATATGCAGTACAAATGAAAGGAGACTGTCTTATTATCAAGTTTTTCTTTACTATACAACAACAAAAATTATTTCAGGCACCTCAATTTTGCCGCGTTTTTCCGCTTAGAAGATAAAAAGAACTCTTTGGATTGAAAGTAAATCACAAAACCACCATACGAAACCGTTATAGAAAATGGTAAACAGTTCATAGAAGTCTTATCCTGCATTTTAAATGTTAAACGTAGCTTTAGTTCAATAGGTAGTAGTTGTATTCCATTTTGCTCGTCTTTTACTATTTGACACATTATGAGGTATGTAATTTGACTTCGGGCATGATTTGGCAAATAACAAAAAAAATGCATAACCCTGTGGATGTCTGAGCAGATGATTTCTGGACAAACTCGGCTGGCGCTAATCAGCTGGTACACTGTCGGGCCTGATCCAACGTCTAACAGTCTTCTGCCGAAGTCTCTGTCTGCAACAACAATTGCAAAAAATAATACAATAGTCATACTGAGCTAATGTAGCATGGGACATAATGAATTTACTCCTCCAGGGCTTAACATAATAATTTAACATGCGTTTGTATATACCTCTTTTAGATATTGCTTTTAATTTAAATGACCCAAAAAGCTATTGTTTTTTTTTTGACACTGGTTATGTTGGAATAGTTCGTTCCTATGAAATGTGTCACTTTTTGATGTTTTTTTCTTCACTAAGGCCATGTTGATTTTACTTCAGTGGTGACATTCTTTGGTATCCCTTAAAACTGTTGCGAGCGTGCAAAAAGTATTTGCTGTACAATACCATGTGCCTTGTCGTCTGTATCCTGTTAAAACCTTCATTACCACTTAGATCTCATAATAAAGTTAAAGTTTCTAAACACTAGCATACAATTCAGCGCTACTTTTTTAGTTGCGCTGCAACATGCTAGGGATTGTACTCATCGATCAATCAATAAACAATTATTATTATAAAGGGAATTCATTATTGTTCCCAGAGGATGTCATCTAATCAAATCAACATGGCCTTGTTTTAGACTAAGAGAGCACCTTTACTGAAGGTCCCATGAAATTGTTCCAAGATCCACGGCATGGCCAATCCTTCGTCCACATGGCCTTTGGTCATCAAGTCGGAATAGAAATAGTCCAGATATTCTCGGGCAGTCTTAAACTCGTCATCAAACGGCTCTTTGTTTGGCTCTGAAGACATTCTTGTTGACCTAAGTGGAATTATATTATGCTTCTGCTTGGTATGTTTTGTTGAACAACTATAATTTGACTACATGTATAGCATGCATCCTAAAAGTAATAACGCAATGTGATGGTCTTCTAATTTTTGTCAACTTAATAATCATTGTTTGGACTACGTGTTATGGGAGCCTGTGGCGTCCTTGGTCACAGATGAGGGATGGGGAGCGGGACCTGATGTGTCCAGCTTCCTTAACTCCTCGTTCGAACCATCTGCGTGTTCTGTCCAGAATGGTTACCTTCTTTCATGGTCCCTTCTCTTGCTGTCTATTCTTTGTTTCAATTTCGATACAGTAGTATTGTTTCCTCAGGTACTGTGCTATGTCGGTAAATTTGTGTCTAAGTCTAAGCTGTTTTCAAAGCAAGAGAGTTTTGTTTTCTTAGCCTGCTTAAAGTAAACGTCTTTCTGACGGGCCAGGACCCAATAATTGGTCTTTCGCTTTTTGTACTTGTTTTTTGGGGGGGCCACCCCAAACAGGGGGTTTACCGGTGTCTTTTTGTTTGGCTAGCACTAAAAAGATACCGGTACAAAAAGAAAACCCGATCAAAAGCATACAACACGCCAAAATTATCCAAAGCCCAAACCTCCGCTTGAAAAGTATTGTGTGTATATCACTCAGGGTCATCAGAGCTGGTCTACCAGGGCAAGAAGGTCGTTGACCTAGATTAAGGAGCACAAACTGCAACCTCAACATTTTTTCCAGAAAAGGCAAGCCACTTGGAGCCCCACAATCCAGACAATTGCTCATATGGAAAATTAAACTGCTACTAACAAACAGACAAATTAAAATAAACAAACAGACAAACAAACAAACACAAAATGTGCACTGTTGTCTTGTCAGAAGTACGCAACTTGCCTATTAAAAGTCATGAACATCCATTAACATACCCGCCTTATTTTGGTAACAAGAAAAACGACAAACACAAAAGGTCCAATGCAGTGATGTTGGGACCCCCAAGACACGCTTTAAAACTTGACCACAGTAACCTGGTTGCCAAAAAACATGTACACCGATCCATATTTGCCGTTGGAGTTATGTCGCTTAAATCCACATCTACTATATCATTGGAAACCGATTCCATGTCCAAAACAAGTACCTGTTCTGTAGATTTTGTGCAGCAGTCTTTGGCACTCTCCGCTAACTTTAACTTTAGTCAAAGTCTAACTAGACAGATCTAAATTTAAACCTCAAATAGTTACAGCAACAGCGTACATGATCCAATCACGTTTAAAACTTGCCGAACTGGTTTCAAGGTAGCTGTACACAGGGATTCTAACGCTAAGGACCTCAAGGTCGTTTATGCATAATTATACAAAACGGAAAACAGTACCGTTGCTGTTTTGGGGAGGAGAATTTGGTTGTACAAGTATGACTCTATATGTAAACTCCTTTATCTTTCTTCTATCTCCGATTAACCCTAAACAGTACACCTGGGGTCCGCGCGGACCCCAGCACTATATATTCTGTAATTTTTTTTTTGTTTCTAAAGATTTTTTTCTGAAATTTTAGGTAATTGTCACCCACAAAGTTGTCCCTCAATACAGTGCAGAAAACTCCGTTTCTACCATTTATAAAAAAAAAATTATATCTGATTTTCCTTTGGGGTCCGCGCGGACCCCAGCCGGCTTTCGATCATAATGGATACACTGGCGTTCTTATACATTACCTTATTTCCGTTTTTATATGTTTTTATGCATTCATCGTATGTCTACCAAGTTTTCAGAGAATGGTGTAGTAATAGAATTAAATTTTAACAACTTTGGTGTAATTATGACGTCATATGACGTCAGGGCTAATAATATATAGTCCGCCATATTGGATTTTGACCAATGACGTCATCAAATTAGCATATTCCATGCATATTAAATGATTCAACTTATATTTAATTATGTAAGATGTTATTAATGTTGGAAAAGAAGTGTAATTTCATATAAAACTCAGAAAATTTTTATGTTTAAACCAAAATTACTTCTATTTAAAAAAAATACCCGTTGCCATGGCAACACAAAAAAAACATCAACTTACTAGTATAAAACTAATATGAACTTTTTTCCAGAGACATTTTAGGAAAGGTCTCCAAATTTGATACTTCTAGCGCAAGCCGTTTAGCCGCTATCTGAGATCAAAGCTGGGCCTCAAAAGCCCCTTCAGTCTGAAATGGGTAAAAAAATCGGGTATTTCTTCTTGTCTTCTTTTCTTCACCAAAAAATAGAAAAAGTTCAAGATGATTTTTGTATGTAATGTGGACACAGAGGTTCCCACATCAGTTTGCAAAACAATTGAGCTGGTAGCATGTTGATAATTTCTAAAAATTAGCAAAAAACTGCTCTGGGGTCCGCGCGGACCCCAGGTGTACAGATTAATCAGTCCGGGAAGGTGTACTGTTGAGGGTTAAATTCAACATTAGAACTTTCTGTCGACGTATCAGTTTTTGACACCCACTTTTTAACTCGCCCTGCGGAGGTCAAATGAACTACAGCCGACTAACCGAAAAGTCAATTATGTACCCGAACTAGAAAATTGGAGAAATGTAATAATACAGTCTCAGGCCTAACACATTCATTTATAACAACGTACAATTTTTACCTGTCCGACTGGTACATCAGACTTTCCACCCAGTCTTTAAGAATTCTGTTCCTACTATTTTGTTTTCTGTACAAAAAAGGGCACCGTCATATACCCTGAAACTCGTAACGTATTTTACATACACAATTTTCATCTCATTCATAACTCCTTGTAAAATTTGCAACGTCGACGTAGAATTTTCCGTGTACAAAAGTCTCCCAATGAAACATTCCTCTACATTTTTTAAAAGTATATTCAAGCTTTCCATCTGTTGCTTGACGCCAGCGTAAATCTAACTTTGAGACTAGAAATCATTGAGTTACGTTGTATACATGATATTTCCCCGGACAGAGGCCTCTAAAATGTACGGTTCTATGTAATAGATAGACCATGGGCCAGGCGAGTTTACTGGGATATAGTGTTGCTCTGCCCACAAGGGGACTGCCTGACTCCCGAGGCGGTAGCCGAGGGTGTCAGGTAGTCCCCGAGTGGGTGGGCAACACTATATCCCAGTAAACGAGCCCAAGCCCATGGTCTATCTGACTTAGAACATGGCCATTTCCCCGAAGTTATCTTTCAAACTTATTCAATATCAAAATTTGTCTTGATTTTCCTTTTAAAGCTTTGTTTAGTGTCACTTTTTGCCTGTTTCAAGGAGTTGTTTGGCTGTCCATCTGACCTGATTGACGACTGCTAGGTCGTCAATCAGGTCAGATGGATAGCCAAACAACTCCGAGAAAGCTGGTCTTTTTTGGTGATTAGCCTGCACAGAGGGGGGGCCTGGTTTCAATTATATTCAAAAAGTGTTGTACTAACTGAAAAGTGTGGTACTAATTTTATGCAAATGAGTTTTAGTACCACACCTTTCAGTTAGTACCACACTTTTTTAGATAGTACAACACTTTTTTTGCACTATGGGGATATAGACACAGAAAATGAAGGGCTCTCATTGGCTGAGGGGTAGTGGCCATGTTCTAATTTCTTTTCGAGTGCTTTGATGTTAAACGGTCACGACGAAATAAGATAAACCATACAATAAAAAAAATAAATCTTTTGATTGTCAGCCTTATACATGGACGCTACCAGCTTTCTCTAAGCAAACAAATTTGTGCAGTGTTGAACGTCCATTTAATTAGGTTGGTATACATGTATAACAACGATACACATACAATGCCTGGACGAGGTTTAAATATTCTCCGATTAGCCGGTAGAGATCCTGATCGAAATTTAGAATTTGCTTTTAGAATCTGCGATTTATGTAACTACAGTATTAACATATAATGAGTTATGGCAAGACTATAGACAATCTAAATTATATCAGTAGCTAATATTAATGTGATTGAATATTTTTAAATATTCAATCAAGATAAGTCTGGCAATAACAAGAGGTAGTGAAAAGAGTAATTATCTTCAATAACAAAAGGATATTTACCGAATATAGTTGTATAGATGAGCGTTAGGTTCTCATGTATGGCTCTATCTGCAAACTGCCTTTCTTCTATTTCTGGGTAGACTAACTCTGCGCTTATTTCCCCACAAGATGTGGTTGTAATTATGACAATATGACACCAGGCGTAGTCAATTGTTTGCTTTGTTATGATATCCGCCCTCATCCGTTTATGGTTCCTGTTCAAATTGATTACAACATTTATGATTAATGTACCTTTGCTATCTGCCTATTTACATGTCGGTTTAATATCTCCCGCTACATTTGTAATTCTTTTATATACTTTCAATATCTTGTTTTCTAGTAAGAATTTGTCATATTCGCAATTTTTCTTCATTTGTTTTAAAATTTTAAATTGGTTAGGATTTGGTCAGTACTTTTTTAGTTCCAATTTGTTTCATTTACAATAATGTTTACATATCTTTAAAACTTAAGGCACACCGACTTGATGTTATGGATGGCATCCTCGCGTGCATTGATTTTCGCCTGTACAAAGAAAGAAACCACCCCCTTCGAGGCTCTGGCCTAGATGCCATCCTTCTTAGTCCAGGGTAGCCAGCGACAATAGGGTGCCGGTGATGATTACAGAAGATGACACCGGGGCTCTTGAAGCTCCACGAAACACAACAGATCAGCACAGTGCCTACTCAAAAATGCGGCAAAAGGCCAGCATGTGTCGGCTTATCGTCAGCGTCGCTGTATGCTACTGCAATTAACAATACCAGCCTTGTATTCCAGCTTTGTTATTTGGCTGCATTTTTGCCTAGACTTTTCTTTTTTCGCCCCCGCGCAATAGGTGTCTTCAGAGGATGCCATACATAAAATTAAGTATGTGTGGCATATGATAAATGTTTTATTTGTTTCTAGTGGAATATGTCTGGCAGAGGGATATATTGTTCTTGTTGCCCTCAGAATTTTAAATCATGTAAAGCTGATTTTTAAACAGGTATATAAAAATCTAATTATCGATTTAAGGTGATGGGTGCTCATATTTTATTAAAAAGCATGTTTAGTAGCGTGTTTCACAATTATTCGCTGCATTTATTGTTGTTTGATGAAGACACGCAAGGTGGCGTGTTAGGAATGTCAGAGGTCAACGACCTGCTTGCTGATGCCCCCCTCCCAGCGTATCTCGGCTGAATACCGACGTGGTCCCGCCAGAGGCGGTAAAGCTCGTCCTAGAACGGACACATTAATTGACCATTACTGCTCTTTAAGTTGCTACCTCGTAAAAGTTGGTACTGCATATAAATAAAGAAATATCACCCCGTAATCCATGACCAGGAGAAGTCACATTGAAATCACATTGCGTTCAGACGCAAATTGCGCTGCGGGAAAACCGATTCGAAACCAAATTGGTTTGGGATCGAGGCGCTTTCAATGTGATTTAGGAGCGTTCAGATGGAGCCACTTGAAACCGGCTTTGGGGTAAACCACAAGTAAAGCGCATTGGGTGACTTCACATAAACACGGCCTTATTTGGGCCAGGAGCTCATATGGGCAGCAGGTGCATCCCTGTGTGCAGATGTGGTTGTTGAGAACACTGAGTTCAGGACATTTACACTTCGCTAAACGAAGGTTTAAACTTGATGCACGGTATGTAAAATGTATTTATTAGAATAATTGTATATGTTGTTGTTATTACCTCCATGAAATGTGCCATGGAGGTTATATTTTCAGTTGCGTTTATCTGTCCGTCCGTCTGTCCGTCCGTCTGTTGGTCAACAAGATAACTCAAGAACGCCTGGATGGATTGGTTTCGTACTTGGTGTGTTGGTAGGGTGTGACGAAAACTGGAAATGATTAGATTTTGGGCCCCTAGTGGCTTCCCTTGGTACTGCAGCGCAATTTCCGGTTTTGATATCTCGCGATCTGGACATGCTAGGGTCATGAAATTTGGATGATAGGTAGCTCTCGTGCTTGGGAAGAAGTCACGTGAGTTTGGGCCCCCTAGCGGCTTGTTCTGGAACTGCAGGATGGTTTCTTTGAAAATATTCGAGAGAGGATAACTGAACAACTGTTTGATGGATCGTCATGATTTTTGGTATGTAGGTAGCTGAAATGATGCTTGACATGGTTAAAATACAATTATGCAAATCAGGATCTAATTTTCATAATTAATGAGGAAATTCTATAAATCTGCTGTATTCCATATTAGGGCTATGAAACACTTTAGACATATGTAATTGAGAACAACAAGATCATTGGTAGATATTGATTATGTAAATGAAGACCTAATTTGCATAATTAATGGCAAATTGGTACAGTTTTATGGTGGTAACTGCTGTGAATTGAACACTTGCCATACTTGGAAGTTCAATTAAGGCGAACATCACTAAACATAATTTATTCAAATCAGGACCTCATTTGCATAATTTATGAGGAAATGCTAGAATAGCCTTATTTCTTAAGATAACCCTGTCATTGGGCGGAGAATATGATCAAAATGACTATAATATATGGAAATGGTCTCTTATAATTTGCATATTGGCAGTAAAAAATGTATAATTCGTCAGCTTGGATGGCAAACATGAGTTGGCAAAAGGTCAGAGGTCATACTTGCATATAACCAACAATATCATACGTTGTCCATGTTAAATGGTAAGGATTTCACCAGTGTGTTGTATGTTACTAGGTAGGGGCTATGTGAATAATTTGTATAAAAATTTTGCTAGTGAGCAGGATTGTAAATGTAAGCCATTTATGTGATCATCACTATGCATAAGCTTTACGAAAGCACTAAACATGTCATGGAGGTATGAGATTGTCGAACTCTAGTTGTTATTATAACCTCCATGAATAATGAAGGTATTGTTTTTGGCCTGTCTGTGTGTCTGTGTTTTGTGTTACCGCACATTAGTAGTCAG
>NW_017802414.1:750282-766619 GCF_001625305.1 Branchiostoma belcheri | reverse complement strand
GACATGGGGGGGACCGGGGGGGGGGGGCTCTTTTGACCCCCCCTAAGAACTCGCGAACGGTATGTCGTATGACCACCAATTTTTAGAGAATGGTGTACTAGTAAAAATTATCATATCTACAATTTTTATGTCGTTATGACGTAATATGACGTCATTATGACGTCATTAATGTGATTTTATTGGCCAAAACCATCTAAATAGGTTTTTCCCTGAAAACTAAATGGTATTCAACATAACTGTACCAAAAGTGTTTATGACAGAATGTTATGGTGTACTAAGTCTTATGTTGCCCATAGCGAAACCGGTGACGTCATAAAATGTCGTCATGCATATTTAAGATATGCGCCATCTTGGATCATCAATCTTGAATTTTCAAAAATATTATTATTTTTTTATGATAAAGCCTAAAATACATTGTAAACATACTAAAGACCTTCATTTAAACATTTTTTTGAAAAAGAAATGGAAGTATTGATGAAATTTTAATGAAAATAACCTGTATATACCTGTTCTAATGATATGGTCCGCCATCTTGGATTTTGGCCAATGACGGCATCAAATATGCATAAATTATGCATATTTAATGATAGAATTTACATAAAATTATATAGGATGTTATTAATATTAGAAACCATGTGTAACTTGACATAAAACCCATAAATTCTATTGTTGAAACAAAAGTACTAAATTTAGCAAAAAAATGCCTGTCAGAAACCCGTTGCCATGGCAACACAAAAAATCATTATCTTATTCCAATGATAGAGAATTGTTGCCAACAATATTCTAGGAAAAGTCAAGAGGTAATTTGAGCGATTTTTGGGAATGGTTAAATTACCATGTTTGCACGCATGCTGTGCCACTTGGATATGGGGACCTGGATTTTATAACAGCGTCAACAAGAATTCTGACCTTCAAGGTCACCCACGATGACGGCAGTAGCTTCGTTACATGTTACATCCACAATAAAATCACGGCATAGATGTAATGTTTTGAAAACGGTTCATATTTGTGGAAAGGTGGATTTTTCCTGTTTCGTGGTTCCCAAGTAAAAAAGGGCTTGAAGTAGCCGGTTGTAGCGGCTTTACTGTAAATGACCGCGGGTAACCCCAGATCGAACGCCCGCTCTATTCGAATGACGTCATATCGAACAAGATTCTCGGGTTAGGGGGATTCGATCTCCATAGTAGCGGAGTGGGACTTTTGGGCCCAAATCTGACCATCGTGCATGTATTTGCACTTTTCTACACACAAAAGTAATCGGATGTCCTCCAAAAGTCGTCAAGGAAGCGTTATTGCTTTAATATTATGTAGTTTGCCAAGTAACCTCAACCTCAGGAATTAAGTTATCAGGTTTTCAGAGGTTTGACAATTTGACAATCATATGAGGTCAAAGGTCAACCCCATGTTCATGCCTGCAGGCCTCATCCTATTTTTGCATAAATTATTATAATAAGCTGGAATTTTTTCACTTAATCATGCCAAAACATACCTCTTATCGCAGACAGGTGAAATTTGAATATGTGGTAGATATAATGTTTCTGAAAAATTGTAATAATTTTTTATGCAAAATAATCTCTTGAAGGTTCCGGGTCGGAGTTTAATTCTGACCAGGGTTCCAAATAGTGCGCAGTAAATCGCCGGACCTGCAAGGTTGTCACGCTAGGTTTGGCTCCCCATAGCTTGGTGATCGTTGTAGATTTTAGGTTTTGAATTGATCAAATATCCTTGGGATTGTAGTGTTTTTTCGGCGCGGTGAAGTTGGACGGCCAGCGAAGCGTTTTTGGTATTAGTCCGCGAGCAAGGGTGATGCGGTTTGTCGCCTGATGACCCAAATAGCTGCGTTCTATGTGGAATTTCAAGGCAGTCGCGTCACCGGATTTTGCGAAAAACTTATCGCGCGCAACAACCATTATTTTTTTCTGTTTTTCAGAAACAGGAAATAGTAAGCTATTTCAGCATATAAGCCGTTAGCCTGGGAAAATTCGTTTTTCCAGGTAGGTCCGTTGAAAAAAATGAAAAAAAAAAACTAAAAATATCCAAAATTTTCGTTTAACTACAGTTTCTACCCGAATCATAGACAATCACGGACAATAACCAAAATTCTATCGGAAGCCGGCTGTAAACCTCCGTTGACTGATATAATGAGATGTAGCCCTTCGGTCTGAGGGTGTCTGCCGGATCTAAAATCGTGAAAAAAACTCCGGTCCGAGACCTTTTGGTGACAGATAGCTTTTCCTATCAGGCGAAATCTTTAAAAGCCAATAAATCCAGATCGGAACAATGCATTTTCATTTTTGGTGTGTAGGTAGTTGAGAGAGAAAGTTGTATATATTTAAATGTCAATTATGCAAATGAAGACTTAATTTACATAATTAATGAGAAAATTCTACAATTACAATGTTTTATGAAGCATGACAAAGGAAAGGAATTTTACACTAAAAATATTGTCATTCAGAAAACCTTAAATCAAACTAGATTATGCTAATTACGACCTAATTTCCATAGCCAGCGAGACAAATAAAAAAACATTTACAAAAACTCATATATGTTTCATGGAGTCATGAGGTCTCCTAATTCTTGTCATTTCGAGCAATACACCGTCTTTTTTTAGCTTAAGTATAGAGAACAAGTAGAAATGCAATGGTCCGATATTCATATTTAAGTAATATTGATTGCGGCCATGACAAAACAAAAATATGCGGGCATCCGCAAGTTTTTTGGGGGGTACTATATATAAGGCCACACCAATTTAATTTGTTGGTTCTCGGATTTTTTCAGAAAAAATATGAAGCGACAGGACGAAAAAAAATAAAAATAAAAACAGGTCTAGGCATCCTATTATAGGCTTAAATGCTACAAAATGAGCCATGAAGTCAACACAAAAGGCTGGGATAAAATTTAAACATTGAATTTTGAACTTTTAATCAAACCACTGCAATGATAGATGGGAAAACTGTAACAACTAGGAAGAAAAGGACTTTCCTCAACTGTTGGGGGGCAAAACATGAGCATTTTTCAGTTGATTCAGGACCAGAATCTTATTTTTTTTTTTTGCAAATCAGAAAAAAACGAAGAGGGGAATCCGAGAACCAACAAATTAAATTGGTGTGGCCTAAGCACAGAAAAGTAAACATAATGCTTTGATTTCGTAATGATGAAATGTCATCCCATTTTGTGATGACGAAACTTGTAAAGAATCTTATGCAATGGGTCTGATAACAATGCAACATCTGTCTATATAGTTAGTTACCTTCGCTAAGAAGGTTATGTTTGTGTATGTTTGTCTCTTTGTGTGTGTATGTGTGTGTGTGTGTGTGTGTGTGTGTGTGTGTGTGTGTGTGTGTGTGTGTAAACACGTTCGGGCAGTGCAACAGACATATTTGCTCATTTTAGATGTTAAACATTGTCCGAAGTTAACAAGATCTCTATTTTTTCCAAAACCAGGCAAAATTTAATGCACGCGCTGGTGTCATCCATAAACCTACTTGCTGTGGCTTTACTCTTTCTTTACTGCTTCTTTCCAATTACATACAAAATACCCCTTACATCACTAAAAATACATTCCTCCCGCTCGGGAGTTTTGTACACTGATTTCTCCAAAACCGTGATTCCTGCTTCCGACAGACTCTTCAACACGAACTCTGTGTCCAGACAGAGAGAATCAGGCCACTTCTCACCGCCCTCAATATAGTAGGTAACCCCGATGTATGACATTGAGATGAAATAACCACCTGGCTTCAACAGGCTACAGGTGTTCTGCACTGTCTTCGCGTAGGTGGACCTATAAATAGGCGAAATAAGATGTAAAGAATTGAGTCAAATATTCAGATTTGATTCTTTGTTGTTTTTCGTATTCCTATATTACATTTCGCCTTTCTTAGGCAAGCACACATTCCAAATACCATCACGATATATGATCGCCTAATTAAGTTATTTTGACCACAATTATTAGTAGAACAATAATTGGTAGAACATGTATCAATCAGTGACTGTTTTGTCGACTGTACATCCTGATCACGGAGTGACCTAGTCTCGCGAGAACACGAGACTTAGTCGAGACTTGTGCAGGTCTTCTGGCCTCCCCCACCTTCTTGAGGAGTAGGGGTAAGTGGGAATTGGACAGCTCACAACCTCCGTTCGATCTGCACAAATCTCGACCTAGGTCATTCCGTGATCAAAATTTACAGTCAACATAAAACATTTGGAGGTCCGTACTTGTTACCTTTCAGAACAGTCACTGATTAATGAATGTTTTACTAAGTTGTAACAGCTGTAACTGGTGAACCTCTTCAACATTAATTTAGGATAACATGAAATGTACATTTACCTTCCTTTGTCCCAACTCGCTCCCTCCAGACCGTATGCAGAAATAACGGTATCAAACGGTTGAAACACAGCCGGGTGTAGAGGGTACTCATTTAACACGTCACAAATCACTGCGTCTTTGATGGCATTCCGTAGCTGCCCTTGGCGATATTCCCACATTTTTAAAAAATACATATGAAATTATGGCTATAAATTAATGAAACACTGATACAACTTAAGTATGTAAAGTAATAAATTCCCGACTTAATTTAGACGATGGTTAGCAGTTAGTTGTGTGTAGTTCATGAGTCATGAGTAGGTTCAACGAATATAAAAACAGCTGGCGCAAACGATCGGTACAAAATCAGATTTGCTATGTTCTGCTTCATTAATTGCGATCACAGAAGAATAGAATAGTCTCAAACTAGCAACCATACACTCAATTGCTTCCATATCCAGTCCGTAATACGCATCCAAAACTCAGACTAGCTTTCTCTGGCCTCTCAGGTATTGGGAACCAGAAGCAGTGTTAAAAAAAAGATTCCCCCAAACACAACTTTTATGGCTTGTAAGACGGAGCCATCTAGCGGCATGCCCGTACAGTGATATGCAAATTCAGGTCATTTCTTAAAATTATTTGCAACACAAAGCACACACCTTAAAGTAACAAATGGAAACATTACAACATTAAATCATATTCATCAGTAAAACACGATAATTTCTGTGCATACATTATTATTTTTTTTTAGTTTGCGTACCTCATGCCCTCTAATCCTGAGACGTATTTCACAACATCGGTCCAGTCAAACGCGTTTGGGTCACTGTTCTTCCATTTCTTTATCTCTTCTAAGGCTCCCTTAAAATGTAAACAGTTTAGACTTTGGATGTCTGCTTTATCTTGAAATCTAGATGAAAAAGAAACAGCTATATATATATTTAGGAAGACATTTAAAGCACTAGATAAATATATGTCTCTATGTCTAGTTCGTCTAGTGGTCGACAATGGCAAAATTGTCTAAGAAGTACAAGAATATTTAAGTTTAATAAAGGATTCGCCGCATGTACGGTAAAATTAAACGCGCATCGAATACGGAAAAAAAGGGGCAAACTTACAAACTTTGAAACCAGATCGCGAAAATCTTGCTAAACGTGAATGCACTAAAAACGAAAAATATATTTCAGTCATTAGCCTTTTTGTCACGACAAGTGTGATAAGATTGATAGGTGTGATAAGTGTGGAAGTGTGATATGATTTTAGCCAGTAACAAAAAAAAGCCAAATTTTATTTAAATTTAAAAGATTACCGAAAAATAACATTCAGTTTCTAATAAAATCACAAAATGAACTCATCGTTCATTGTCGACTGCCTACAAATAAGAAGCCAAACTCTCCAGGTAAACGTAGCGCGTTGTAGTTAGTCAGGCAGAAGCTGTATGTACTATATAATATGTACTTTACTTATAGTCTTTTACATTGAAAGTACGATTGAGTAAGTTTTGCAAATAAATGATTATAATTATTATTATTATTATTATAATTATCCATATGTATGTCGCCCAACCTTGTGGATGTCTGAGCAGATGATTTCTGGACAAACTCGGCTGGCGCTAATCAGCTGGTACACTGTCGGACCTGATCCAACGTCTAACAGTCTTCTGCCGAAGTCTCTGTCTGCAAAAATCCAATTACAGCAATCTCTCTCTCTCTCTCTCTCTCTTCATCGAAAAATTTTTTTTCCTCCTAAATTTACTAAAATGTGAGAGCGATATGCTAGAGCGATATCGTTCATTTGCAAACACAGTGTTTTGGCTTAACAGGTATTTCCTGGAAGAGTCAAGGGTATGCAGAATCGAATTGAGAACCAAAATAAACTGGGGTGTGCCCCCTTCTTTCATACACAGATTCATACCTTGAGTGAAGGTCCGATGGAATTGTTGCAAGATCCACGGCATGGCCAATCCTTCGTCCACATGGCCTTTGGTCATCATGTCGGAGTAGAAATAGTCCAGATATTCTCGGGCAGTCTTAAAATAGTCATCATACTTGTCTTTCTCTGGCTCTGAGGACATGCTAGTTTACTGCAAGATGGAAATATATTCCTGAATGGTATTTGTTGAACAGGTGTAGTATTTTTCAAGTGCATTGTGGTTGCATATCGAAGCCGAATCAAAGCCGGATCAACGCGAATCAATTCGGCTTACTCCGGACAATTTTATCTCAGTGGGAATGAGACTCTAGTAAGTTTACTGGAGACTCTTACAGGCAACATGTACACGTATGTTGGATCATTACGACTGGTATGCCAAATATGTTGGGCAGGGACAGGTTCGGCAAGGGTTGGGTTGAGAAAGGGTGGGTTTTGGCTAGGTAAATTACTTTTAAGCTGATTTTAGATTCCAAAACTTGGCATTCTTTCGGTAAACACATTAGGTGTGCCCACAAAATGACACGGAAATATTATAGGTCGTTATGGATCACCTCCCTTATGAAATAAGTTCAGACCTTGAAATATAAGTCTGACTTGTCTGCCTATTCAAACACCAGTCCTTTTAGATGCAGAGTAGAGTAATATGGTAGCCTTCTATGTTCTAGCCATACTAGTGAATTTTCAGCCTTCTGACCTATAAACTTCACAGGATTGATTTCAGAACGCTCCACCATTTTTTGACCTTAAATCGATTAGACCTTGAATCCGTCACACTTTCGACACCAATTGCACATAAGTAAAAAAAGTTACCTGATTTGTGGTTCGGTGCTGGGATTGTTTACTTGGCACAGTCCTTACACAACTTCAACTAAAATCTCCTAAAACCTGAAAAAGTCTAACTAAATTCACACTGTGAACGAAGTTAAGTCAGCCCCGAAATATCGTGCACACTCCAGCCTAACTACACTGACAACTTGTCGAACCGGTTTCAGCTGGACCTTGTGACGTATTTAGCTCCAAAATCCTGATCCACAACACTCCGTAAAGCCGTATAATTCCACCGGGTGGCAAAGACCACCACTTAAAATAATCTGTAGATTCATAACCTGTTACTTGTGTTGATCTATCCCTTATTTAATAGCTTCACTTTAATCCATTAAGCTGCGTTATTTACATATAACAGGCAGGCTTGTTTTGTATATTAGCAGTGGCCTTTTATATTTTTAGCGTCTACAAACGTGCCGTAACGATATACAATATTATTCCTATAATATACCACATACGTAACGTGATTCGCATATAAACGAACTATCTATGGGTTGGGATTAAGGGCAAATGCAAATTTGATACAAAATTCGGAGATCTCATACCTCCATGAAATATATGAGTTTTTGTAAGTGTTTCTTATTTGTCTCATTAACTATGGTAATAAGGTCGTAATATGCATAATCTAGTTTTATTTACGGTTTTCTCAATTCAAATGGCAATAATTCCACTCCTTTGACATACTTTATTTTGACATGTCGTCATTATCTATATTTTTATTATGCAAATGACCTCTACATCAATAGTGGTGTTAACCTTTAAGTATCTTACGTGTCACAAAGTATAAAATTCCCATCACTCACCAATAATGAGTCACAGAGTTTTCACATTAATTATGCAAATTAGGTCATTTGCATAATTGGTATCAGTTGATGCTCTGCCTGCCACAGTTTAAACTGGAGGATTCGGTGCCCAGGGCGACGCAATAAGGAAGTACTCCCCACTGTGGCTTCTCCAGCAGGTTGAATAGTGAATTGACCCCCATAACCACATAAACTAATAAACATCCTAGACGGTCCAGCCACCGAAAACAATGGCAGGGACAGATTAGCATAATAACTGTCACTCTTTTTGAACAAATTCAAATGTTTTTTCTATACTGGTTTTCAAACTAACAATATCAAACCATGCAGAATGATCGGGATAGCTGTAACTGAGTCACATAAATCAAGAAAATACTATCTGCAACTTTCAGTTTCTGGAAAACCAACTTTGTGGTCAAATTTCAATTTTTCAAACTGTCTTGTCACCATTTCATCAAAGCCTCTAATTATAGATATCTAAAATGGCAACCTCACAACTGAAATAGCTTGGATAGTAAGTGAATCTAGAAATATGGGTTGCAATTGTGGTGTCAATTTGGTAGTATGAGAAAGCAGCACTAGTATACATGTAGACTGGATCTCTGTTAGAACTGTTCAAGTAACTGCCGGCCAATCTATAACACCACCAAACCTTGGCAAAACAGTACAGTGGTGTAATTACTATATTCTGGGTAAGGTGAGGCTATCTTCGTTCTGTAAAACAGACTGTACATGTACATAAATTCCTTATCTGTCTTCAATATGTTACAAACACAAAGTGTCTTCAAGAGCCCTGTGCCCATGTTACCACCACGGTAGTCAGGGACAGAATGGGGCCTGGTAGTTTACGTTAGCCGAATTTATTGGGTTCTTATATAGTGCAAGCCTGCTCTTTAAGGTCTCGGACCGGAGTTTCCTTCCGTATTTCGAGCAATTTGACACCCTCAGCCCGACGGGCTGTCATTTCTGTACTAAACGCGGGTCGGAATTTTTCACTCTTTTGGTGGAAAGGGGTGCCGTGCCGCTTATCAATACACTTCATTGATATTTTCTGCGCCCAATTTATTTAGGGGTAAATAAGGCACATCAAAGTACATTTTTAAATAAGGGGTCATTTTTTCGTCATTTTTAACCATGGCTGCATGGAAAAAAACGAATTTTCCCAGGATAACGGCTTAGTACTCGAAGAAGAACCTAGTGTTTCCAAAATTTGAATTTAATCAAATCGATGCGATAAGTTCATCGCTTTCTTCGATGGCCCGAACACACCCACAACGCATATAGAACGTACCATCCCGGCGGTCAGGCGAAAACGCCACATAATCATCCGCGCGGACTGATACCAGGAAGTTTTCGCTGGACCACCAACATTACGCCACCTATAAAGGCTACAACTAACAGGCTTTTCAGAAAATACAAATATGTGTACACAGATATTACGATTTCAAGGATATCGCGGCCAAAACATACCATTCAAAGTCACGTTTCCGGCGATTTACTGCGCACTTACTTAGACTCTGGTCAGATTTAACTCCGACCCGGAATTAAATATATTAACACCGTGATTTTAGAATTTCCCCATTTAATTATATACAACTCTCTCTCAGCTACCTACACACTAAATATGATGAAAATACCTAATTGGACTTATTGACTTTTAAAGATTTCGCCAGAAAGTCCCCTACAGTTCCAGAACAAGATGCTAGGGGGACCAAACCCACACCACGTATTCCTCGTAGAAAAATCTATTTGTCAGCAAAATGTCAAGACCATAGCATGTTCAAGACAAAAGATAAATAAACTGGAAGCTCTGCTGCAGTAACAAGGTCATATACCAGGAGGCCCATATTTGACCATGACCTTTGCCTCCCTAAGACGTACCAGCATACCAAATATCATCACAATCAATAAAGGCGTTCTGAAGTTATGCTGACTACAAATGTGCGGAAACACAAACACACAGACACACCAAAAACAATACCTCCATTTTTCATTGAGGTAATAAAGATCTGCGGTATTACATAAACTAGTTATGTATTATCAGACCTACTGATTAAGTCGTTAAAAGGTCCTAAATGTGTATAAGAGACATAACCGGGTAACGAGTGTAAACCCTTTACTTTTTTCGCCTCTTCTTTGTTTTTCCCCACTACTTACATAATGCTCCTCTCTCTGATTATTGATTGCTTATTCTGTGTTTTCTTTTTCACTACTAACACGAGCTTTAAACTGATTATTAATTTTTCAAATGCATACATAAAGATCTTTAAACTGATTATTCATTACTTCTTCCCCGTTCTCCCCACTACATACAAGGTGATATTTAAACTGATTATAAATTGCTAATTCTTTGTTTCCTTCCCGCTGCATGCATGATGACCTTTAAACTAATTATTTATTTCTTGTCTTTAGATTTTTACCTGTACATAATCTATACGATACTGTTTAACTTATCAATTGCTCCTTCTCTGTATTCTTTCCCACTATATAATGATCTTCAAACTTATCAATAATTTCTTCTTCTTTGTTTTCCACTACGTCCATCGGGATATTTTCAGTAATTATGTTGTTCTTCTTCTCTGTATTCTTTCCCACTTCACTCATTATGGTCTCAAAGTAATCATTGATTCCTTCTGTGTTTTTTTCACGACATGCATGATTCTCTTAAAATCAATAATCCATTTCTTCTTCTTTGTTTTCCTTTTCACTACATACATGATTCTCGTTAGATTAATTGTTTTAGGACTTTTTCTCTGTTATCTTTCCCACTACATACATGATGCTCTTTACATCACTAAAATTCCACTTCCTGTCGGAGTACACGATTACCTCCTACCCCTCTCTTAATTACTTTCATCCCTTCTTCCCCTCTCGTCCTTCCCTCTCTCCCCGCAGCCCGCCATTCGTAGCCCCGTCGGTCTGTGTGCGGGCTGGCGACTACCTAATATCGTGTGTTGTGTACATAGACAGGAAGTGGGCTTCTCTTCGGAGCTTGCGAAGAGGAGAACACAAATTACTCCCGCTCGGGAGTTTTGTACACAGACGTCTCCAAAACCGCGATGCCTGCTTCAGATAGACTCTTTAACACAAACTCAATGTCGAGGCAGAGAGAATTCGGCTGCTTTTTGCCATGTAGACAGACTGACTCTCGAGGCGACAGCCATTTATCATTAATGTGGCAGAACACAGTTTTCGCCCTATGGGGATTCCTATAGTTAAGCACCCCAAGGTGACTCAATTCGACGCGGAAAAAAATATATAGTAGGGTGCACTATTGAATCACGGCCAACTAATATGTTGAAATATACGGTATATTCTACAACATAATCGAAAAACCAAAAAAAGTTATCGTTTTTTTAACATAATGACGACCACTTTGATTTGGCCCTCTACCGGGGTCAACGGAACTGCAGCCGGCTAACTCTGGAACGTGGTTGCGTAATGCCGCGCATTTATACACGAACAGGGAAATCTTCACAATCCAACTCATACGGTGTAAAAGCCGATACCTCTCTATGCCACACAGCGCAGTTCATTCATGGCTACCTTTTACATAAGTCGCTCTAGCCAGGATGCAATAGGTTTGTCTGCACTACTTTCTATACCCGCGTCATAGACCCCCGGGGGTACTGTGTTCTGCGGCCCCAAAAACATCCATCGTCTTTATCAAACTAGTTTTACAACTTTAGAGTCTTCAGTAAACACTAGCTCTTTATATTAGAAACGCTTACAGCCAAAAAGCTAGAGGACACATACAGTAGCACCCGGTAAAGTGAGCGAAATGGCGAACTTCTGGAATTTTCCTGAGTTCAAGCGGGCAGTGGTCCGGGAGGTGTCGGACGACGTAAACAACGCTGTTCGAATCCCGCAGTCTACGAAGACCGTGAATATCGAGAAGTGCCGGGCGGAGTGGGGGCTGTACGTCCAGGCCCTCCGAGACTTGGGTCTGGACGTTACGGTGATTCCGCAAGACCCAAAACTTCCCGACTGCCAGTTTGTAGAAGACCCCTGCATCGTGATCGGAGACACAGCACTCATCACCAGGCCTGCATGTGGACCGAGGCAGGGGGAGGTGAGTTAGAGAGTTAAAGTCATCTTTATTAAGTTTTCTTTCTTTATTTCTTTATTTTAGGCATAACTCGCCCATATACAACATACATATAAAATACACACACAATTACATCAGTAAAAGAATAATATGACTATATGTACAGACGGGCCCAGTTATTGCGAAAGAGTCTCAGAATATCACTTCAGATTTAAGAACAGATTGGATAATGTTGTTTCATGACTTATAAAGACGGGATATAAATGAGTAACATTGTTTACGCCATGTAGCATCAAATGTGTCAATCCTATTGTATACAAACATTTCACTTGCACTACAAAATCTGGGTAGTGACATTATGATGCGAAGACAGTTGTTTTATCAAACATACAAGACGTCAGTCCCTTTTTATGAGTTAAGAAACTCACGGGACATGGGGGTAGGCCCCTTGCAAGGCCCATACAGGTGCCAGCCCTACGAGCCTCCGGGCCTGTCAAATGTCATTCGTGACGTCCCTTTAATAGGTGAAGGCCTTCATTGTACAATTTTTACATTTTCTTCTTGTCCGTTGTAATGGATTTTAGCATCCTGTGACATAGATATCGTTTTTTTTCAATATATATATATATATTTTTCAATTTACGGCATATAATTGCTTATTTTGCAGCCACTGTACGATTTACAGTATAGTTGAAAACTTTTTTTTTTTGGAAACGGCAGAAAATTGCGAATGCGAGCGCGGATGCCATCCATATAATCAAATCAACATGGTCTAATGAGTAATTACAATATCTGCACCTAGTGCTTTGAGGAAATTAGAATCGGAAAATAGGGCAACACAGACACCATGGTGTGTAGGCGCCAAACGCTGCCATTTTGGCGTCTCCATTAATGTATCTTGCCCTACTTGCTCACCGACCATTAATTCAGGACAACACAGAAAGTAAGTTTTCCACTCATTTCTTTACATAGTAAGGCCATGTTGATTTTGATTATATGAATGACATCCTCTGGGAACACCAAAACTAATGCGAGCGTGCTTCACTTTTAAACACTAAAGTAGGTGGTTTTTGACAGTTTTTCTATGTTGACCATATTTGTCTCTGCACACCTGTTTGACCCCTTTCTGTCAATCAAAAATTTTTCGCTCCAGTTTCAGATAATTGCGCAATTATTGACTCCTGATGCCTCGAGCTCCTTGCTGTAATGCGGAGAAATACATGTATCCCTGCTTTATATTCTTCAGACCACGGTCCTGGAAGAAACCATGAGGAATCTGGGACTGAAGGTTCGGGTTGTAGAAAGTGACACAGCGACTCTGGAAGGCGGCGACGTCATTTTTACAGGTCAGTACAGAAATATCGATGATCAAGCACGAAAATGTTGCTGGTGTGGATATGAGGGAATTTTTCAGGACTTTTGAAGTCCAACATATTGACATCAATGGTCATGAATATGATCACCCTTTTTGCATCCGGGGAAGGAAACATCCTTCCGCGGAAGGGCTTTGTGAGAGATTCAGATTTTTATGTTTCTCGCGTTTGGGAGAACGAATTCTTTTAGGACTCGGTATATGTTTTGTTATTGGGCTGCAAATGATGCATGTTCTTTTGTTTTCATTGTATATGTGTTTTCGAGCGTAAAAGGTGCATTTTGGTGGCCTCAGAACACCCCTTTCAGCGTGAAAGTGGTCACGACCGTTGACCTTTGGCATGTGTCAGGTATGGGTTGCTTAGAGGGTATTTTTCGCTAAATCTAACACATAAAATTCAACACCATCAACTATACATAACAAACAACGTATACAATATCCATTAAAAAGCCCGGAGGTATAAAATCTCTGATTTTACTTGTTTTGTTTTGTAGGAAAGGAGATCTTCTGCGGTGATTCGGTGCAGAGTAATGAGGAGGGCTTCGCCATTTTGGAGGAGACATTTGGAGATGACTACCCCTGCCACTCCATATTTGTGGAGTATCCCGAGATCCATCTGAAGGGTTATGCGGCCTTAGCTGCACCGGGAGTAATCGCCATGTGTGACAACATATGGGGACGCCCTGGGTGGGAGGTTAGTACTGCACACATTTGGACTAATGCTTAGGATAATAGATACACTGCGCACTGATTGGCTCAGCAAGAATGACGTCATATCTCCTACCATATAAGTACAATGCCGAACCACCCATCCAAACAGATTTTTCGGTGGCTGCAAAACTTGGCCAGGCAGTATCCGTTTGTCGGAGCCCTATAAAAACGGCTAAAAACACACCAAAAAGAAGCCGATGCCTGAACCTCCATGAGTCTAAAAGTACCTTCAGTAAGTGTTGACGTCACACTTCAGAGAAGCCATGTGCACGTGACAAGCTTCACTGGGTCAGTCTACTGAGGAAGACCAGAGTGACTGGTCGAAAGCTCCAGGTGAGAAGTTTTCACGCGGGCAACCACGGCGCCTCCGTCAGGCCCCGACAGGCGTTAGGAATTATCTAAAGCGTTAGAAAATTTGCCTAATTTCCTGAAAATCGTAGATAAAGAAGCTTTGCCCAATATCTTTAAAGTTTACACGTCTTGATTTTCGTCTGACAAATATGACGGAATGGGCAAAAATTGGTGAGAACTTTTGTGTTGGAACAGGAATTTTAAGTTTAAACGACCTTTAATATAAATCACCTTGTATGTCACAGGACATCTGTGACGTCTCCAACTACACCTACAAAGTGATGTGGATACCTGACGCCTTTGGGAGCAACTGCATTTATATCAACGGCAGCATCATACATGTCCCAGAAGAGCAAATGCCTGAGACTTTTGCGGTATGATTTCTCAACATTTTTGTGTAAAAGTATATAATGATATATGACCTGATTCAGATATATAAGCACGTAATTCTGTCATGTACGGTCGTGTGGTGAAGCGGCAGCTAGAATCAAGAGGTTCGAATCCTACCCTGCCACCGATCTTGTGCCCCTGGGAAATATAACTGACAGATTGATATATTTGAGGCCCTCCAGGCATAGCCTGGATGCCAGACCCAAAGCACACTGGACACAAAATAACAGCACAGCAGGAAGCAATGTTACACCTCTGCTATGATTGGTTAAAAACTCCCAGCTGTATCTTTGAATCTTTAACCAGTGGCCACCAGCAGATGAGATTAAACTGTAGATAAGGTTATTTTGTCCTGGTGTGTCAGAGGACTGTTACCTAAACAAACAGCAAAGCCTGGGCTGTACACTACTTCTACTATTAGACTAAGTTCTGCTGTTATTTTGGAAAAAAAACTCCAAAAACATTTAGAAAATTGACTGGTTAATGATTAACTGTTGAGCCCAAGATTGTCTCTTGCTGACCAATGGTGATACCATGTAACAGGCCACCTACCTGTTGTGTGAGGGGTCATCAATCACAGCTTCTCCTCCCTATGCTCGAGAGCCTTTCCTAAGAGACCCTACCAGACCCTTGCACACTGAGATATTTTGTGTCCGGTGTGCTTTGGGTCTGGCATCCAGGCTACTCCAGGCATTGAAACCCGAATCGACCGAAGCAGGATTCATGTGACCCCGTCTGAACGCTCCAAGTCACATTGAAACCGAAACGATCCCCAAACCACCACCGGATGTAGTTTCAAGCCGGCTTTATTTAATCTCCAAGCAGATCCCTGTCGGTGGCAAGGCAATATCCATTGGCCAGAGGAGTGTCCATTAGCCACCACGGTAGCCGAGCAAACTCCTCTGGATACTGTCTGGATCCCATCGAAAGGGGTCTGCTTAATCGCGATTTCGCAAGCTCAGTCGGCCTAAAAATAGCTGTGGAAAAGAAAAAAAACGTGAATCGAGATCTGATCTCGGATTGATCTGATCTGTACCGCGAAAACTAGTGAATATTTTACTGTGTCTCGACATAAGCACTAATCCACATTATTTTCCTGCAGTTGTTCCAGAAAGAAATGGCGGACTACAACCTCATCCCAATGTCATCTGCAGAGGTCAGCAAAGTTGATGCGGCTTTAACGTGCCAGTGTCTGCTGTTCTGAACAGCTGGAACACCTTCTATTTCATCCTATCTTTAAGCAGACCTTAAAGCATGCGTAAAGCTGCACGCAAGTTAGGAGAAACATAACCTTTACTCATGTTTTAAGGGATCCGTAAAGAAGAGTTGTGTGCTGTGATCATTCTATATGTCCATAAAGACATATGGACACACACACACACACATACAGCTTTGGTTTTCAATAAATCATTGTTTTCAAAACAAGTGGCTCGCTTTTTTAATTTTCCCTGTCTGGGCTTGAAGACGCATATCTTTTAAGGGGGCACACCCCAGTTTATTTGGGGCATCTATTCGAAGCTGCACACCCTCAAATCTAGCGACCGTCTCTGGCGTGGAGTAATTCGGAAGGAGAATAACTGTATATGGGACGAAAGGATATCTCTT
>NW_017802414.1:724561-750165 GCF_001625305.1 Branchiostoma belcheri | reverse complement strand
CCCCCCCCCTCAGAACTCGCTAACGGTATGTCGTATGGCTACCCAATTTTCAGAGGATGGTGTACTAGTTCAAATTTATCATATCTACAATTTTGATGTCATTATGACGTAATATGACGTCATTATGACGTCATTAGTGGGATTTTATTGGCCAAAACCGTCTAGATAGGCTATTCCCTGAAAACTAAATGGTATTCAACATAACTTTACCAAAAGTGTTTATGACAGAATATTAGAGTGTACTAAGTCTTATGTTGCCCATAGCAACACCGGTGACGTCATAAAATGACGTCATACATATTTAAGATATCCGCCATCCGCCATCATCAATGTTGAATTTTCAAAAATAGTTTTTTTTCGTGATAAAGCCTAAAATACATTGTAAACATACCAAAGACCTTCATTTAAACCTTTTTTGGAAAAAGAAATGTAACTATTGATGAAATTTTAGGGAAAATAACTTGTATATACCTGTTCTAATGATATGGTCCGCCATCTTGGATTTTGGCCAATGACGTCATCAAATTAGCATAAATTATGCATATTTAATGATAAAATTTACACAAATTCATATGGGATGTTATTAATATTAGAAACCATAAGTAACTTGACATAAAACCCATAAAATTTTATTCTTGAAACAAAAATTACTAAATTTAGCAAAAAATGCCTGTCAGAAACCCGTTGCCATGGCAACACAAAAAATTATTATCTTATTCCAATGATAAAAAATTGTTGCCAACAATATTTTAGGAAAAGTCACCAAGTTTGGTCATTCTAGCCCTAGCCATTCAGACGCTATGTGACATCAAAGTTGCCGCGGGCACTTTTAGCCCCCCCCCCCGGTCAAGATAGGGTTAAGTTTGGTAAAATCAACGGAAAAATCATTATTTTCACTCCAAAATTAATGCCCAAAATTGCGAATTTTCACGTTGGATAATTCCACAAAAAAAATTTTCCGGCAGAAATGACTGATGCTGGCAGAAAGACCCAAGCCTTGACTATACCTGAGTAAATTATTAAGAAAATTCTAGTACTGTAATTTTCTAAACAGTCCACGGGGTTGCAAATCCACCCCTACGAAGCCGCAGAGCGAAAACTAGGTCAAACGGGCGGATTACACTTGGCGCGCAAGGATACCCGGAAGTAAGGTTCGGAGCCAAAAGAAATTTCCACCCCAAAATCACCATTTCTTACACTCTTCAGCCATGTTAATGTTTAATGATACTTCGTGGCAGTTTACAAGAAATGTCACCTCAAACTTGGACCCTCAAAACCCTTTGTCACTTTTTTTACAACGGACTGACCCTGTCGCGGAAGAACTGGGGTGTGCACCGTTAAAGATTGGTGGCTTCTACGGCTACTACGAACTCATGAGGGGCACCGCCATCACCGAGGCCAAGGTTAATCACATGCTTTTACAATACACCGTCAGGTTTTGTACTCAGTTTTACTCCAAGTGTCCTTTACTAAAATACTTTTAGTACGAAACATGTACTAGAATCTCATCTTGAACGTTTTCTGAGTTAATTATCTGCACTCCCACTCAACGCTTACCATAGAGAGAAAAAGAGGCGGAATGGGCTTGGTAAGTTTAATTTTGTAAAACATGACAATCCACGGGTGAGTGAGTGGAAGAAGTTCAGATGTGCTCGAGTATGTGAGCTTCACCACTACCACTATTTCTGATTTCAATACAACAGATGACTTCCGGGTCGTGTGAGGTCAGGGGTCATTCCCGTGCATCTAATTAACTTATTTGATCTAAAGCGCAAATATTCACAATTATTACACAACTGACAATCCGCCAGAAAAGCATGTCTAACTCCCTCCGCGGCAAAACTCGCGTCGACCAGCAAAAATTCAACACCACTCCCGCACAAGTCTACATCGCCATGCTATATAGTCGTTTGTATATGTCACGTTAGTTTCCTTGAATTGCTGTAGAGTCTAAAAAGTAGAGTCTAAAAAGAGTCCGAACTAGAGTCTAAAAATGCGTCCAAAAAGCGTGCCTTCAGGTTGATCATCATTTCCTTTTTACATTAAAACCTCCGGGTAAATAACATATAAGAAGAATGTTTGTTTAAGTAGTAAGATTTTGGTATCCAAGCCATTGTCTGGTGTGCACTCTTTATTAGAGCTTTCTGCAAAGGTCGGCACGAAGGGACCTCTTGCGGATAGTGCATAAATTGCAGTTATAAATGCCATTGAGATCGTTACATTGAGTAGAGTTAGTGACCATTTTTATTGCACAAAGAACAACCAAGCTTGTAATAAGCCACAGTAAATTATATGGATGACATACTCCCCAGACTCTAAATCATATACAATAGGGAAGAATCAAGGCAGGTGAAAAGGGAACATTTGATCGTTTTCCGATTTTGCCATCATATGTATTGGTTTACAATACGGCACTTTAGACTGTCAACACTTGTCATCAAACACGAGCAATTGTTTCTCATGTTTGCCGGGTCCGGAAACCGTACTAACCTTTATTGTGACAACCATTACATCATCCATAGCGTTGAAACAAATTTGACCTCTTGCACAATGACAACCAGACAATATGGCGTCCCATGGCGAGTAACAAAACCACAAGATATACTAGGAACATTCCTAATAGTCTGTACTGATTCCGTAGTAGCGGCTTTGTAGGCACAGCCATTTACTGCAACAGTCGCAATGGGTTAGATGCTTGTTTGCTTTTGAATTAAAGGTTTCGCATTCCATTGGATGTCCTTCCTCTTCCACAATCTCCGGTCCAGAAATGAAGTTAAGCTTTGACTTACCTCTGTGGGCTTGCTTTGTACCACTTGCCGTCTTCTCGAGAAAAGTAAAGAGAAAAAGCAAGATTACCGTAATCTGCTGTCAGGGCCAATTACAGTTCTTTTTTTAGGGAGCAAACCACTTTTTCCTTAGCAACCACTTTCTCACCGAATGTAAAAAAAGTAACTTTTATGTTACATTTTGTTATGTACATGAATCTGTCAATATGAATTGAGAAATCATTTCTTTCATAGGTGTTTAATATGTTATTTTGGCGATTAAATAGAAATGATCCATTTTTTAATCTTCTTGTCATATATAAACAAATGTTACAGTGTCTCTTTATGCATTTTTTAATTATACTATATATGTAGTTTAAGAGCGGCTGTACTTATTTTCTAGAAACACCATAATCCCATTTATGACGTGAGACGTGTATTTTATGCTAGATATCATTATAAAGGATTAGAAGTATGCATGGAGTGGACTAATTATAGGGTTGGCAACTTAGGAATAAAAGCGGACTATATATCCTTCTAATCCGTCATTTTTTACAGTTGCACTACACCCATTTTACGAAATAAGAAATGATGAAATTTATGTATAAAAATTGCTAATTGTTGCAAATGAATACAAGCATAATGTTACTTCTTTTATTGCTTATATTATTGCTGATTTGTCACTGGTCACTGAAGTCATGGTAATATACCTGGACATTGCTGAAAACTGCTAACGTAATGTTACGCAAATATGATGACATATTTATTCCCAATGAACAGGCTGTTAAGTATTGTTATTGATATAAGGTTTGATAAGTAAGTAATGCCCAATACAAGCGTAGGGAAGCTGTAGAATCATAATGTGTAAGACATCTAGAGACGACTTACTCGCTTTAGAAGAAAAGACACACAGTTAGGTGTTTGAAGGTGTTTTTATTGTGTACTTTCTTGAGTATATATTCTTACGTCTTGGGTAAATAAGAATACTACGTATTCTAAGCAATGACCGGCTTTTCTATCGGAGTAAATCAATTGGTATAGCCTGTCAACAAACAGGATTAGAGCTTAAAGAAGTCACATCTTCAGCAGGCCTGTCAGGATGATTGTCACCAGTTAGGTTGATGGAGTGCTGTCTGAAAGAAATTAACAACAAACATAAATCCAATTGTAATATTTGCAATCAGCCTGCATTTTTAAAGAAGTGTTCAGGAAGAAATTGCGCACACATGGTTTGGGAAAAATACAATTCTGAGGACGACTACTAGGTCAACAGTTCGATATAAATGCACAAGAGATATTTGAAAATAAAAACAGGAATTGCAAAGTTATATCTATTTTACATGTTTTCCGAAGAAAATGTTTATGTTAGTTCGTTAAAGGGATTAACTTTATGTTTCCTGCATGGAGTTTGCCATTAGACATGGAATATTTCTCACCATCGCACTTGGTGACGAGATCAGACCAGATGACGTTCTCCTGGGAGTAACAGTACACCCCCAGGCGGCCTCCGCGGAGAGAGGCGTCCAGAACGTCACCGGAGTCCACCACAAGGAGACTGCCGGAGTACAGCCGGAACCTGGACGGAGAAAGGATAGGCAAATCAGACTTTGAAACAAGAAGGTGCGAGCTTATTTTACCTGAATAGATGATGTAAACATAACCTTATAGGCGAAGATAAATATGAGGACCAGCTTTCGAGTTCTTATGTAACCATTAGATCAGAGAGTAAAACAACTTAGAGTTCCTTATAGTGAAAAGTTTCAGGAATTCTTATGATGATAATGATGATGAAATGATATCACATGATATCACATTATCAAAGTATATCGCATTTATTAGTCATCTTGCATTGAAAAGCAAAAAAAAAAAAAAAAAATCTAACGCCGCGGAAAGACCCGTGCAATAGTGTCGGTCAGAACGCTGCTGCCTTGGACAACAAGTATTTAGCAGATCTGGATATTTTGATAGCTAACCTTGTTTTAGTGACTGTATTAAGTTTTAAACAATATTTTTTTATTGTTTCGAGTAAGTTATACTTAATCTACTGAAAAAAATTAGTGGCCATACAGCACAAGTCACAAGGGTAGACGTCGGAAGCCCCTCCCAAGTCAAAAGTGTACTGCACGTTACCTGATGAGCCCGATGTCCACCCGGTGCTTCAGCTCCCAGCGGTAGGCGGTGTTGTAGCTCCAGCCCACTTTGCCGGGATCCTCCCACAGCAACTTGGTCTGAGGTTCGAATAGGGAAGGGAATGTTATCAAACCTTTATTTATATTTGAGCATAATTCAGTTAATATTAAATTTTTATTTGTGGTTCCTTCAAGTACTGTTTTAAATGAAAAAAAATCATTCATCTGATTAAATGTTCACAACAATGAGGCACATGCTACGTAAGCAAAGAGTTGTGCACATCTTCACTTACAGTTTCAGTCCTACATCTCTTGTCATGACGTGATATTCATTATTTAATACATGAATTGTAATTATATCAAAAACAACGACTTACCTGTCCGGGGACCTCCTCACCCCTCCAAAGAGCCACTGACAGGTCATCACCAGGTCCGGTAGTCGAGTTCACCAACTGGTGATAAAAAACACTTTTCTTAAGAATATTTAAGCACATCGGCCATTGCAATATTATAAATGATAGCCCAAAAGCTTACGGACTTCTACATCATGTTGATTTATTACAAAGAGGCCACTGCAAAAAGAAATTATTTTTCCCTCCGGGTCTACTTCCGCCTATCTCTTTGACACAATGTGCACGTGGAATCGATACGTAGACAAAAGTATGAGCATCTAGATTATCATTTACACCAGCTTAATAGCAGGTACAGATTTCTATTTGCAGCTCAATTTATCTCAGTGTATTTCCACGGTAAATATTATTTTTCAGACTCAGTTGTCATACTAAAAATCCTCACCTTCAGCTGTACCCCCGCCTGTCCACCGCTGCTGTCCCCTGACTGTTTCCAGGACATCAGGTAGAACCGAGAGTTGCTCTGATAGCTGAAGACGAAACCCACAAAGTCGTCATCAACCTGGGTGTTCACAAAGAAAGTCCCACGGTAGTCCAAGTTGCCAAAGTAGTTCGGACCTGTGTGACAAAAATCGCCTTCAGTACCCTTGCCCATGCGTGTTTCAGTGCCGTTAGCGAAAACGCAAAACTAGATTTACCCTGTTTGAGTGATCACACACGGCTTTGGGAGGTATGTTTAAACTAGAGTTCGACAATCTCATACCTCCATGACATGTTTAGTGCTTTCGTAAAGCTTATGCATAGTGGTGATCACATAAATGGCTCACATTTACAATCCTGCTCATTAGCAAAATTGTAATACAAATTATTCACATAGCCCCTACCTAGTAACATACAACACACTGGTGAAATCCTTACCATTTAACATGGACAACGTATGATATTGTTGGTTATATGCAAGTATAACCTCTGACATACCTTTGCCAACTCATGTTTGCCATCCAAGCTGACGAATTATACATTTTTTACTGCCAATATGCAAATTATAAGAGTCCATTTGCATATATTATATCATTTGATCATATTCCCCGCCCAATGACAGGGTTATCTTAAGAAATAAGGTTATTCTAGCGTTTCCTCATAAATTATGCAAATGAGGTCCTGATTTGAATAAATTATGTTTAGTGATGTTCGCCTTAATTGAACTTATGACAGTATGACAAGTATTAAATTCACAGCAGTTACCACCATAAAATTGTACCAATTTGCCATTAATTATGTAAATTAGGTCTTCATTAACATAATCAATATCTACCAATGATGTTGTCGTTCTCAATTACATATGTCTAAAGTGTTTTTTATAGCCCTAATATGGAATACAGCAGATTTATAGAATTTCCTCATTAATTATGGAAATTAGATCCTGATTTGCATAATTGTATTTTAATCATGTCAAGCATCACTTAACCCTAAACAGTACACCTGGGGTCCGCGCGGACCCCAGCACTATATATTCTGTAATATCTTTTTGTTTCTAAAGATTTTTTTCTGAAATTTTAGGTAATTGTCACCCACAAAGTTGTCTCTTAATACAGTGCAGAAAACTCCGTTTCTACCATTTATAAAAAAATTATATCTGATTTTCTTTTGGGGTCCGCGCGGACCCCAGCCGGCTTTCGATCACAATGGATACACTGGCGTTCTTATACATTACCTTATTTCCGTTTTTATATGTTTTTATGCATTCATCGTATGTCTACCAAGTTTTCAGAGAATGGTGTAGTAATAGAATTAAATGTTAATAACTTTGGTGTAATTATTACGTCATATGACGTCAGAGCTAATAATATAGTCCGCCATATTGGATTTTGACCAATGACGTCATCAAATTAGCATATTCTATGCATATTAAATGATTTAACTTATATTTGATTATGTAAGATGTTATTAATGTTGGAAAAGAAGTGTAATTTTATATAAAACTCAGAAAATTTTTATGTTTAAACCAAAATTACTTCTATTTAAAAAAAACTACCCGTTGCCATGGCAACACAAAAAAACATCAACTAACTAGTATAAAACTAATATGAACTTTTTTCCAGAGACATTTTAGAAAAGGTCTCCAAATTTGATACTTCTAGCGCAAGCCGTTTAGCCGCTATCTGAGATCAAAGTTGGGCCTCAAAAGCCCCTTCAGTCTGAAATGGGTTTAAAAATCGGGTATTTCTTCTTGTCTTCTTTTCTTCACCAAAAAATAGAAAAAGTTCAAAATGTATGATTTTTGTATGTAATGTGGACACAGAGGTTCCCACATCAGTTTGCAAAACAATTGAGCTGGTAGCATGTTAATAATTTCTAAAAATTAGCAAAAAACTGCTCTGGGGTCCGCGCGGACCCCAGGTGTACAGATTAATCAGTCCGGGAAGGTGTACTGTTGAGGGTTAAGCTACCTACATACCAAAAATCATGATGATCCATCAAACGGTTGTTCAGTTATCCTCTCTCGAAGATTTTTAAAGAAACCACCCTGCAGTTCCAGAACAAGCCGCTAGGGGGGTCGAACTCACGTGACTTCTTCCTGAGGACAAGAGCTACCTTCCATCCAAATTTCATGACCCTAGCATGTCCAGATCGCGAGATATCAAAACCGGAAGTTGCGTTATCAAAATTTGATCCTGAGGAAATCATTTGTATGGAATTTCAAAGTATACCTACCTAGGGCAATGCCAGAGTCACTGTTCACTTTCTGAACGATTTCAGCCCCCTGTAACATATATGGAATTATTTTTAAGTTTGGTTTAAGCAAGCAATGGAATAGTGCGGATATTTAGCGTTCATTTTGCCAGTAACGTATGGATAATGTGGGTTGAGATCATCAACTAGTGTCAACTCTTGTATTTCAACACATAATAACAGATTTAAATTTTAATTTTAAGATTAATGATATGTCAAACCATGGCTCTTGTACGTTATTATACATTTTAAAGAAGATAAGGGGCATGCCCTGGTGTTAGTAGTTCAAACCTAACATTCCAATAACTATTGTAGTATTAAGGTCACATGAGTAGCACTGAATGGCAGCAGCTCCATTGCCCTTTTGGAATGTAGTCGGCGTACATAATAACAGTCACCGCCCAAACAACCCCTCCACCCCCGATCCTCGTGTTGTATGCTGAAAGTCCGAGGCTTAGGCATAAAATAGTTGCCCCCACCAGAAACCAATGCTCTACCAACAGAAATCGGCATCAAAACCATCGGTATGCTTTTCCTTATCTTGCTAATACCTCATTAAGGACCTCCCAAACCGGATCGGGTAGTTGGCTACCAGGACCGGCCAGGTTGACGGTTTGGTAGTTCCTGAAGTCCGTACGGGCGATGACCCCACTCTCAGGACACACGTCATCAGCGTCAGGCACGCCGTCCATGTCAAAATCACCGGTACAGACATCGCCTACTCCGTCTCCTTAAACAAGACATAGTAACATTGTATTTAGTATTTTGAAGCCGATGTCGTGATGTTCATGGGGATTTATGATATTGGACTACGATGGCTGGACGCAGGATCTTATCATTTTTTTTAAATTAAACACTGCATACATCACCTACCACAAGTCTAGAAACATATTAACATATTTTTTTTAATTTTCATACGGCATTTAATTAACTACAACGCCTTAAAAGTGTGGAAATTGTCTCACCGTCAAAGTCTGTATTGTCCGGGCTGGGAACCAGACGGCAGGTGTCCACGTCATCCAGTATAGTGTCGCCATCGTCATCATCGTCGCAAAGGTCCCCTGCAAAATATACTCAGTTTGGTTAAATACAGTCATTTGTAATACATCTAGTCAGGACGCATCTATTATAGCATCAATAGTGCATTCTATTATACTTGACGATAGGAAAAAACGAATTTCCAACAGTAGAGCTATTTTCATTTTCCTTTTTAATAGACGGATATATCCTTAAGATTTCAACAAAGCCAGGTATGGTCAACAATTTAATTGGAATTCTCAAAACTGAATCATTTGTCGATGAAGTAAGCAGATAGCTTATGCTGATGAAACAAGTATTTCAAACCTAACGACGCCTGTTAGCTTGTCACAAATGTTTTCACAGATGTATCCGAGGCCATTTTCAGCTATTTGTGACAGTGGCATTACCGTGGCTCATTCTCGATATCAGTAATTCTTATTCTAATAAATCCATGGCCCTGCCTAAAGGGACCCTTCCTAGGCCATGCTAAATGTAAAGCGTACCTGCCCCGTCCTTGTCCGTATCCAGTTGTTGACTGTTGGGGATGTCAGGACAGTTGTCCATGGAGTTTAGGATCCCGTCTGCATCGCTGTCGAAAGGAGAGCATTGGATATTTGTTCATGAATGTAACTATAGTTAATGGTTAAGATGAATGGTTCTATTTTTCTTAAAAGGACGAAACGACTTACGTTAGATCGTAATGACCCCATACCTGTCGGCATTGTCGCTGCAGGCATCACCGATAGAATTTTGGTCCAGATCGAACTGGATATAATGGAAACAAATATCAAGTCAGTAAGAAACATTTAAAAAAAACTTACTTCCCGCTAAATCTAGGCACTTAAATCACAAATATTCTTAAAACCTTGTTTGTTATGTTTGCGATTTTTGACATGAATAATACGGAAGTTACTACGCCCAGATGATGTAACTAACCTGATTCACGTTTGCAACAGTTAGGCAGTTGTCACAAATATCTCCGATCCCGTCTCCGTCAGTATCGTCCTGTTGAGCATTAGCCACGAACGGACAGTTGTCTTGGGTGTCAATAATCCCTAGAAACACATGTCGTCTATATGTCATTGATCAAAAATTACTTGAAAAAATCGTTATCGTTTAGTAGTAGTAGTAGTAAGCCTTTATTTAATCTCGAAAGCTTGTTCGGTACATACATATGACTGCTTTTCAACAAGGTCGAGGGTGAGGGCGGGGTCACGGATTACAAATCAAACCAAAATATAATACAAAATCAAACCAAAATACAAATCAAAATATAATAAAAAAATAAATAGTAAATCATCAGTCCGTAATCAGTCCAAGTCCCTTATCATACTTCTAAATGTTCCCAATGACTGGGCTGCTCGAACATGTGGTGGCGAGGAGTTCCACACAGTCGCACCCGAGTACCTCAGTGACCGCCTGTACACCGTCCATTTTGTTACGCCTCAAGCATATTTGTATTGTCATGGCGTATTTAGATGTTGTGTGTTTAAGTATGTCATGGGTTAACACCCTTATTTAAGTACCTTTTAAAAATAAAAGAATACAACTAAATAAACTTAAGGACATATGAAATGTGGCGACAGTCAAACGTACCGTCACTGTCGGCATCACTGTCGCACACATTCCCCACACCGTCCCCGTCAGTGTCCCGTTGGTCAGTGTTGATGTCCGTGGGACAGTTGTCACACACGTCACCCACTCCATCACCGTCACTGTCCGTCTGGTTTACGTTCACTAGCAGTGGGCAGTTGTCCTTCAAGGAGTAATCAACAACAAAAATCTACATTGTTTCTAAATAAGTGTGTTGCCATGTTTTGTTGTTAAACTATTTCACTATTTTTTTTCAAACCTACAGGCGTCAGTTAATATGCCAATTCCTTCTTTTCATCTACTGCCGTTGTTCTTAGGGCTAGACTCACCCCCCCCCCATTCATGATGCTAATAGGCCCCTAACATCCTCACATATATGAGCTAATTTCGTTTTCCCGGACAGTTTTGTTAGCGATGGGTATCATATTTTATACTTACCTCAACATTAAGGAACCCATCGTTGTCCATGTCATCATCACAGGCGTCTCCCATCTCATCCCCATCGGCGTTGTCCTGACCGCTGTTAGGGATACCTGGACAGTTGTCCTAGAGCATAAAAATTACACAGTTCGAATTCACATCATTAAAAAATAGCCAAAAGAGTTTTCATATCTGGTGTGGACAATTTTCGAATAACATAAAATAACAAATTAGTTCACCTCGTTAACAAATATCCGACATTTTTATCTTGTAAGGCCACACCTCCTTAATTTTATGGATGACATCCGCGCGCGCATTGATTTTCGTCTGTTCTCAAAACAAACAAAAAAAAAAGATCACGTCATCCGAGGCTCTGGCCTGGCTACTCCATGGTAGCTTGCTATATAGCGACAGTACGGAGCCGGTGGTAACTCAGGAGGATGGCACCCAGGCTACCAAAGCTCCACGACTCAAGACTTCAGTACATACGTACAGTGTCGATTCATAAATCCGAAAAAAGCCAGCATGTGCCGGCCTGTCGTATATGTTGCTATGTTCCGCCGCAAATTCACAATACCAGCTTTGCCTCTGTATTCCTGTGGTTTAGTAGCATTTTTATTTTTGGCCGGATTTTTATTTTATTCGCCCGCGCGCACTAGTTCGGGGGTCTTCAGAGGATAAAATCTATAAAATTAGGTCGGTGTTGCCTAACTTTATATGCGAATTGCTATCTTTTGTTTGAAAAAAAACGAACCGCGATATTCCGCAATACATCCCTCAATACCCTGAAATTGAGCACTCAATTAGGAGGGGGGCTCTTTGTAACGTGCGCCCAGCAATGCCGGACAATTTTGATCGTAAAAAAATGGTACAATTTGTAAAGATAGCGATCTTGGATTCGGATATACTGAAACATACATTTGTAATTAACAGTTTTATGTTCATGTGTAAGTAGGGATGTTTCTAAAATATGCATTTACTTCGATATAGAAACTGCTGAGGTGAAAATAAAAAGACGTGCATTATCACGGACATAATGGTACACAGATGCCCAATTACACAGAAATGCTCCGGCTTGCGTTGTTCCAACAAAGAAGAGCAAAATGTCTGGCAGTTTTAGCGTTGGATTTTTGTTTATTAAATCATATAAAGACATTCATGCATCTATCATTCTTTCAACTAGTTCGTAGTTATGTGAGATTTTTGTTTTAATCACACGAATCGGAACAAACTCAGAGTATCAAATGGTGGACATAAATCGCCCACGGCTGAGACCGCGTGGACCCGCCGCGCTGATAATTTTTCGTATTTTTTTTCCACAAATTATCAAGAATTACGTGAAAATGAGCTGGAATAAGTGCCATGTAAATCTCAGGATACAAAGGCTGCTCATTAACGACCGAAATCATAGGTTCGCAGAAGATGGCAGGAGAAGAACAATATGACTTCACCACATAGTGGTAAAGCCATAATAACTAAAGATTTAAGATACAAAACATTCAGCTAACGAGTGACAAGGATAACAGAGAGAGGGAGATGAAAAATCAAGTTTAAATGCAAAATGCATACCTTATTACACCTGGTATCGTTGCACGGCAGGTGCGCATCAGGATAACCGTCTTGGTCATTGTCAAGTCCACACGTAAGTCCGTCCTGGGACCCCGCCCAGCCAAATTCACACTGCAATGAAAATGTTTAGTTAATGTTCAATCAACAAAGTCAAAATTTCCACTTTTTGTCCTCAGTTTATAACGGCAAGCTTGTGTATGAACACCCTATGTTTTAATGCATTAATGCGTCAACACAAAAGCCATGTCATCGATATGATATGAAATGAAATGTTGCGTACTTGCAAAAACCCGCAAATTTGATGTCAACTTAAAGAATTATTAACCATGATCATCTGTTACTTTATAGCAAGACTTAAAGATTAATGTGAAGATTGGAAATTGCGAGTCAGTCTTACCTTGCACGTAAGCCGTCCCTTGACGTGGGTACAGCTGGAGCACAGTTCGTCTTTTCCGAGGCAAACTAAATGTTTTTTTGTAAACTTGTTTTAGTGTTTAGTGATTTTAAAAGAACATAAAAGAAAAGCAACAATCAATAAAATCTCTGTTTTAGCGGCATGTAATGTTGCTTACTAATAGGCAATTACGATCATTCTCACCTGACATGCATTGGGCCTCCTCCTTTGATCCAGAAAACACTGACCAGGTGTTGTGAGGACATTGTTTACAGTCCGTCTGTACCGGCTGGTCCTGGTACTCACCAACAGGGCAGTACTCACAGGTGTCCGTAGTCAGGTCATGGAACGTGCCGCGGGGACAGTCAACTGGAATACGTGTGGTCATAAATTTTCTTGAACAAGATTATTTGAAATTCGTTCAAGATTAATTCATTTTTTAAAAATCTTTTAAAATTGTGTTCAATTTCTAATTCATTCTTTTTTTTTAGCTTTTTAGACATCAATAAATAATTTAAACTTGTTGGCATCCTTCCGTCTCGGAAGACGATGGAATCCGTGCCATGGTCTAGATTTGTTGATAGATAAACTAGGAATGATTTAAACACATGAATTGAATTAATAATTAACCATCACAATCTTTTAGTTTAACTCACGACAATACGCCTCGAAGCTGTCTTGAAAACTCAGTTGCCCCTGGGTGCAGTTGAGGTCAAACTCCGCAAATCCAATGTCGATTGTGCCAACAGAGGCTAGTTGTCCGTTGATGTTCAAGGCGAACTGCTGGTTTGCAACCTTTTCTTCGATATCAAAGTAGATATCGTCCAGGGCATATATGAGGTTAGTTTGCTCAAGCTGGGTGATGTTTTCTGGTGCCAGAGAGCTGCTGGCAACTACCTTAAACCTCACTGTGAAGCCATTTGCAGATTTGTTGGGTTTTGAGACGAAAGTTTGCCCTCTTGTTCCGGCGGTTTGATGCTTTGATGTGTCCCCGCATTCTATTTCAATGTTCTCAAGCTCGATTGCAATCGATCCACCAGGTTGAAAGGATGGCAGCTGACTGAAGAGCTGTTGGAAGTTGGAGATGATTTCACCCATGCTGTTGAGACAGTCAATGCTGGAGAAGTAATGGACTGCTCCTAACATGTGTGGGCGTCCTGGACGGTATCTTCCTGTTTTAATTTAAAAGCAACACAATAAACTGTCCATTACTCTGCCATCCGATGGTTTAATAAGAGTTGGCGGTTCCTTACTCAACCAAGGAACACGTTTAAACCCATTATATTGAAGTTGATTTGTGATGTAGTACGGTTGATACTATAAATTTCATATTAAAAGACGTTCTGATTTATTCTAACCCTTCCTTTTTTTCCTTTTAATGTAACAACTCTGTGATTTCGTAAGGGAGCACTTCGGTGAAGACGTAACTTACTTCTTAAACTGTGCACTTTGTATGAAAAAAACAAAGGCTTTCCATGGTGTCTGCACGATGGCCACAGACATGTTTTGAACCCAAATCATGTTCCACAATGTTGTCCATGACGTCATTCGAATAGAACGCGTGTTCGAATTTGGAGTTACCGGCGGTCATTCGTATGTTTCCCCTGTAAACCCGCGTTGTTACGCATTTTATTGACGAAGTATGACTTAAACGGCTTTACGCGCAGCTGAAAACAACATAATTGATCTTTAGAGTAATCCATGTTTGCGTATTATCACTTTCTTATTAACCTTACCTAGACCGGGCTTTTTGGGGCTTGGTGGGACGGGGGGGGGGGGCTCATTTGACCTCGCGACAGGTATGTAGTATGACCACCAAATTTTTAGATGATGGTGTACTAGTTGAAAATTTATATCTACAATGTTTACGTCGTTTTTACGTAATTTGACGTCATTATGACGTCATTAATGTGATTTTATTGGCCCAAACCGTCTACATAGGTTATAAACTGAAAACTAAATGGTATACTACATAACTTTACCAAAAGTGTTTATGACAGATTATTATGGTGTACTAAGTCTTATGTTGCCCATAGCAACGCCGTTAACGTCAAAAAATGACGACAGGCATATTTAAGCTATCCGCCATCTTGGATCATTAATCTTGAATTTTCAAAAATATTTTTTCAGGATAAAGCCTTAAATATAATGTAAACATACTAAAGACCTTCATATACACCTTTTTTTTAAGAAATGGAAGTATTGATGAAATTTTAAAGAAAATAACCTGTATATACCTGTTTTAATGATATGGTCCGCCATCTTGGATTTAGACCAATGACGTCATCAAATTAGCATAAGTTATGCATATTTAATAATAAATTTACATAAAATTATATGGGGTCTTATTAATATTAGAAACCATGTGTAACTTGGCATAAAGCCCATAAAATTTATCCGATGCTATTTAGCATTAATTTGGATGTTTTCTTACTGGGACGATTTTTTCAAAACAGAAATTGCCAAAAATAGCTGTTTCTCGTAGTCTTTACGCAAAAAAAAAAAAAAAATACCCATTTTAAACAAAAAAACCTTGGACAGAAATAACCCGTATGGGCATGGCTCTCATCTTGTAGAATTAAAGATGGACGGTGTTATTACCGCCTGCGCGTAAATTCATTAAATAAACGGCTATTTCTTTAGCCAAAATTGGTATCTTTAACCAAAAATTTAGGTGAAGAAAAACTGAAGTACCCTTTATTCAATGCGTTTTAAGTACAACTAAAATGTGCGAAGTTTGGTCGCGGTGTAACTGGGCTATCAAAAGTGACATGACATTCATGTATAGAATATTACTTTCACATAAGCCTAGGCCGCCTTAACCCAACCGAGATCTTGAACACATAAGAATTAAAATCACACCTGTGCAGTCCGGCCAAGGGCTACTCTTGCCTACCACGGGATCAGAGTCCGCGAACCAGCCCCCATTAGCCCAGCACGTGTAGACCTGAGCAGGTCTTATGGCGAACTCCTTGTCGTCCCGACAGTACACAGTACAGAACATGGATCCTGTCGTGTCATCTGTCACCGAACAGGCTTTGCCACCATTCAAGGGAGGGTCGTAATCTTCACTACAGGGTGCTGGGCGAAAAGAAATGAGGGTAAGTCAACAGTAAAAGCGATGTTACTTTGTATCTTTCACTCTGTCTTCTGATATTAGTTAACTGGTATACCTATTAATTTTCAGACCTTGTTGCTGATAATGAATTGTATCCTATGTCCACTAATGATCAGACTCACATTGAAGTCTTTGTAGAAAATTGGCACTCGGCATGAACAAACATATAGGCAAATTGTAAATTACATTTATAAAAAAGAAACAAGCATATCTTATTGCCAAAGTGTAATTGATGCTTGCACGAGCATCAAGTCTAAAAACATGCCTTTATACGTTGGTCAAGCAAAACGACATGTCTCTATATTGCTATCTGCAACATATCTTAATAAGGCATTCGGATTATTTGCACTTATACATTTTCCGTGGCCCGAATTTCAATACCAATTACATCTAACATAAAAATTACCTATTCTTTATAGAAAAAAAAATCGGTGTGTGGTAAACTCACCTGTTTGGCATCTCTCTCCCTTGAATCCAGGTAAGCACACACAGGAGAATGTGTTATCACCATCAACACATGTGCCGCCGTTGTCACATGCTCCTGGGACGCAGTTGTCAGTTTCTATTTCTTTAAGGAGAATGTTTCTATGTTATTTTTAAGTAGAATGTTTCTATATTACTTGCACTCATTCACGTTACTTCAAAATTGAAAGAAACAACACCATTGCTCTGTTTGTCTCTAATAAGGTTGATGAACTTTGAATGAATAGAAATCAGCCCCAAAAGAATGTAGCTGGCCAGGGGAGATAGTCGGCCAGACAAGCTCCATTGGCCTGCGCGGAGTCTGTGAAGTCGCTAATCCTCTTTGTTGTCCACAAATGGTTTTTAACAGGTGCAAAGTGCCAGAATAAGCCGTTTATTGCTTTGCCTGTCAAGTGTGACAGGACTGAACTCTGAAAACTTGACAACCTAACATTCTAACTTTCTTGTCCACGGTGTGTCAAAAGAAAATTATATACCCAATGGTATTGGTAAATTGTTAAATAGGCGGTAGAATAAAATGATAATGAGCTATGATACATATATAACCGACAAAATCAGGAACTAATTTGAAGAAAATCCTCTAAAACAAATGTCTTCTGTGTCACCTTCAAAACGGACGGCATCGTCGCCATATTTGGGAAATAGAAGAGTCTATTTCCACGGTGTGAAGGGGAAAGGTTCCTTTGCAATACATTTCGTACTTCAAATCCATCTCAAATGATATGAAATGTGCCATTGTACAGAAATTATGTGACACAGTTATGTTTCACGTCAATTCGTATCAATATACGTTGAAGGGTGGATATGTCATGATAATTTAGATGTGTTCCATTAATTTAAAAAAGAAATCTTCTTGCAGCAAAAGAAAACAGCATTCCTCGGCCGCGTCTGCAAAAACTTCCCTCCAACTTCTACAACAAGATACACACATGGAATTTGATTTCAACCGCGCATCTGTGAAGAACAATAAAGCGTGTATGCTTTACTCGGCAGGATGATTGGAATTTAAAACCAGGGATTTTGCAGGTTTCTTTACGCTCGTCTATCTGAACATGTGCCAACGTGCACCGAGTAGGGAGGGATCGTCGGTATTTCTGTCCTTTACGTCGCAAAGCTTGGGGTTGTTTCTGCTAGATTTTTTAGTTGTTATTAATAAGGCCTGTCAGACAATAGGTGCTGATATTAGTTATAGTGTTTGCACACGAATAACGAGCTGGTACTGGCCACAACGGCCTGAATGTCCACATAATGGTCGTGTACTATAGATCGGCCAGGAGACACCACAGCGCTTGGTTGCACGCGGGCCTGCACGTCAGGTTGTTTATGACCTTAATAATCTGAGGATGTCGTGGTGGGAAAAAAGCCATGCAGACCAATCCATGTATTGGTGAATAGCACTCATTACAAACCATCAGGTAGGCGGCTACAGCTGCCCCATTCCATTCTGCGAGATAATAAGAAAGTACAGACCAACTTTAGGCAGCGTACTACAAAACACATACCATCCATCTTGCTCTGTAACCCTCAATCACTAGTCAACAAACAAGAGGAATTCCAGACGATACTACTACATTATGACTTTGAAATTGCACCCGTGACAGAGACCCGGGTTTTTCCTGTCATGATCGAGGCATGTCTGAATGTGGATGGTTATTAATTCTTCTCCAGAAGCCGCACTGAGAGGAGAGGGGGGGGTAGAATCATTTGTAAGTTGTACAAGAAATTGGAATGCCTGTGGATCTCAGTTAGGCCCAAACGCCTACCAAGAGGGCTGTCTGAATTTTTTTCTGCACTATGTACAACCCCCATGCATCCCGCCACCAAGACACACTGGTAAAGCACAGTATTATCACAATCCATAAAGGCGTTATGAAGTTATGCTGACTACAATGTGCGGAAAGACACACACACACACACACACACACACACACACAAACACACACACACACACACACACACACACACACACAGACGCACCAAAAACAATACCTCCATTTTTCATTCAGGTAACAGCCGTCTCTTTCTTTTAAGGCGATGGGGAAAATCCAATGTATTAGTTCAGGACTTACTGCTGGTCTATACGTCATTTGTCAGACCGGTGGTTGAATACTGTATTCCCGTATTGAATCCTGGACTCACGTGCATGGTTCCTGTCACATTCAAACAATAATCAGGTAATCCGTTTGGTAATGTTGGCTATATGGATTTTATCCCATGGGAACAAAAAAAAACTGATATAAGAGTGCGAAAAAATGGCAATGAAATGAAATCTAAATGGTCAAGAAGTTGAAAAAATGAGTATTGAACTTAAAGAATATGGGTGGTGAAAAGTAGACTCTTTGTATTTATTTCTTCATCGTTCCTTTTTTTCCTATTTTTTTCACCTTTTTCTTTTAGAATTTATTTTGGCATTCTGCGGCAGAAAAAAAAACATTCGTCGCAAAAACACACGGTAGTTAAGGATTAACCCTTCAACCACTATGTTTTTTTGGGACGAATCCTACCCTTTGGGATCAAAATTAATACCAAAATGTGTTGCACGAATACAGTTTATTTGTGACTCTGTGATTTTTATGTATGTATAGTTTAATGTATCTATAAGGGACAGTTTGACATGCTTAGGTGTGAATGATTTCTGCTCATTATCATAATTTATGCCCCTCACGCAAGATGCCTCCAGGCAGATACGTTGATGCCATTGACCGAGAGTCCAACGCCAACTAGGTCAAGTGTCACAATCTTTGAGTTTTCTGACTCAACTTGTTGATGTTATATGGTCAAGGGTCACAATCTTTGAGTTTTCTGACTCAACTTGTTGATGTTATATGGTCAAGGGTCACAATCTTTGAGTTTTCTGACTCAACTTGTTGATGTTATGTGGTCAAGGGTCAGAATCTTTGAGTTTTCTGACTCAACTTGTTGATGTTATATGGTCAAGTGTAACAATCTTTGAGTTTTCTGACTCAACTTGTTGATGTTATATGGTCAAGGGTCACAATCTTTGAGTTTTCTGACTCAACTTGTTGATGTTTTAAGGTTCCGGGTCGGAGTTTAATTCTGACCAGGGTTCCAAATAGTGCGCAGTAAATCGCCGGATCTGCGAGGTTGTCACGCTAGGTTTGGCTCCCCATAGCTCGGCGATCGCTGTAGATTTTCAACTAGGTTTTGAATTGATCAAAAAGCCTTGGGATTGTAGTGTTTTTCGGCGCGGTGAAGTTGGAAGGCCAGCGAAGCGTTTTTGGTATCAGTCCGCGAGCAAGGGTGATGCGGTTTGTCGCCTGATGACCCAAATAGCTGCGTTCTATGTGGAATTTCTAGGGGTTCGCGTCACCGGATTTTGCGAAAAACTTATCGCAACAACCTATATTTTTTTTCTGTTTTTCAGAAACAGGAAGTAGTAAGCTATTTCAGCATATAAGCCGTTAGCCTGGGAAAATTCGTTTTTTCCAAGCAGGTCCGTTGAAAAAACTGCAAAAAAACTACATTTTTCGTATCCAAAATTTACGTTTAACTACAGTTTCTACCCAAATTATAGAGTCGACGGACAATAACCAAAATTGTATCGGAAGCCGGTTGGAAACCTCCGTTGACTGCTGTAATGAGATTTCCCGGCGTACTTTTTTTGGCGGAGTTATAGCCCTTCGGTCTGAGGGTGTCCGCCGGATCCAAAATCGTGAAAAAAACTCCGGTCCGAGACCTTATGTACAGGTGAAGACTCACATGTGTTACAAATGCTGGCGTCAGATTTGACCTGACTGGACAAAGCATGAACTTTCTAGGATAACTCAATTAACAATGAGCCAATATCAGTAAAAATTATTAGATGTTAAAAGACATATATACAAACAAACTCGTAAAGGGGTTTCGTTTTCGACATGAAATGTCTGACCTTTTACCATCAATATTATAAATACTAAAACAGAACACAGGACACAAACCGTTACGCGTCACTTTTTAGCGTAATCTTAGTCATATATGATTTGAAAGGAGAAAGGAGCAGAAAGGATTTACATCCTATCATCATATAGCCAGAACAGAATTTTAAAGAAACATAAAATTACATTTTACACAATGATGAAACATACCCACCTAATTGCATGCATGAAAAATGGTGTTTGAGTGAATACAGAGTTCAAAAAGGATAATTAAAGTACAAAAAAGTCAATGATTTTCATGCTACTAACCGATGCAACTTGTAGATCCTGACAGCTCGTACCCACTTTGGCAAGTGCAGCTGTAGCTCCCCATAGTGTTGACACATCCGTGCTCACAGCCTCCGTTGTTACCGGCACATTCGTTGATGTCTGAATGGTATGAAAATTGTACGAAACTGAAACAACGGAGACAGCGGACGCATTTGCATATTTTAAGGAATATGTTTGTCACTAAAATTACACTTTAGGTGTTGATATGTCTTCTTAGTTTGATTTAAAGTTGTCTTATTCTTGTTAAGGGTTTGCTTTAAGATTAGGAAAGATCTATATATATATATATATATATATATATATATATATATATACATATATATTAATTTATTTTATTTATTTATTTATTGTCTATTTCAGGCTCAATGGTCCATAGCCCAGACATACAACATTACACAAACACATCTAAAATAAAACATCTAAGTGAGTGCAAATAGATAAAAGACTGTCGAGCCCTTATGGTGGGCGGACCAGTCTACAGTAATGGCCCCAGAATGGACTGGAGCAGAAGGTCTCCGAGCGGAGCAGCAGTTTGACAATTGCGTTCTCAGACGCTAAGAGACGCGAAGCAAAAGAGCACAACAACTTCCGACGCCTGTCATCAAACGTGTCTACACGCGACTGTACAAATAGGTCGCTGTTACTAGTACACCTAGGCTGAGACAGTAGGATTTTAAGACCATCGTGGTAAGCAACTGGTAGCCTATGAATGATTCCTGCTCTGTAGCTGGACCAAAGCTGAGCACAATACATTGCACTGCAGTGTGCTATTAACAGAGTGCGTTTCACCGCATGAGAACAGTGACCAAATTTGCGGATAAGTGAATTAGCTTTTGTGTACATATGCCTGGTTTGTTTACGAATAGAGTCGTCATCAGAAAAGTCGGGAGTGATTCGGAAGCCGAGGTAGGTGGCCGAAGAGACGTACGGTAAGGGTTTGCCGTTCAACTTCACGACGGGTGGCATTCCGTTCAGAGCAATTCGATCACATGGAAAGTACATACAGTTTTTTTTGGCACAGAAAATCATGTAACTATCGCTACCGAAGGCCTCACAGACATTAATCAGTTTCTGTACAGCTTTTGCTGAGGGGCAGATTAAACACAAGTCATCTGCGTAGAAGAGGTGGTTCACAGCAAAATTTCCAATAAAACAGCCCGCATTAGCGGCGTTTAACTTAGCACTAAGGTCGGAGACATAAACATTGAACAATAATGGGGACAAAAGGCTCCCCTGGGGGACACGCTTTAGAAGCGTCAAGAAAACAGACGAAGACAGGCGAAGCTCGGCGTCTGAAGTAGGAAATAATTTCCTTTAGGGCGAAAATGCACAAGTCTGTTCCATGGTGTGTTTTGAAACCAAACTGATTTGCAGGTGTAGCCAAGTGCTTCTCTAGGCAAATAAGCAGGAGGTATTCAAATAATTTAAAGATCGGACTGGAAATAGCAATGAGACGATAATTATTCCTGATAGAAGGGTTCAAGTTCTGCTTTTTGATTATTGGAATAATGATGACCTTCAGTAGGACAGAGGGGACATGGCCATGCCTCAGCATGGACGAAAATAAAATAGCGAGTAAAGTGGTTAGCCGAGGTCCCACATGCTTCAGGTGCTCAGCTGACAGGCCGTCCGAGTCGCATGACTTCCCGTTTGGGAGCGTATTGATCGCTGGTTAAATAATAATTGTTTTCTTATTCCAAAAACAGTTGCTCTCCAATAGACCAAATGCCATCTAAAAACTGCATTGATAAAAATCCAGTAAATCGACACGAAGAAACCTACTGGATTTTTTTTTTTAAACATTGTCCGATCGAACGTAGATGTTCAGACAAAACATATTTCTAAACTTAATATGTATGATAGATAGTCGGCTGAAGTATTGTAAAGAGACATTATCAGTAGATAGGGTATAATACAATTGTACCTGAGCAGGTCCTCCCATCTGGGTTCAGGAGGAAACCGCCGTCACAAATGCATGTAAAGCTGCCAACAATGTTCAAACACGTCTGCTGACAGTCATGTTGGGCTTCATCACACTCGTTTATATCTAATGAACGAGAAGAAAAAAAAAAAAAAAACATTACAACGCTATTCACACATGTATGGCAAAGTCTCATTTTACATCATCCGCAATTTAATAATTTTATAATACTTATGAAACTATACAAATGCCATCATGACCTGGGTAACTCCTGACTTACTGATTGTGTAGAAATATTACGGTGAAACAATAATGCTTTTAAGACTTTGGTATAAGGACAATGCTCCTTACATATAACACGAACCAAATAAGAAACGTATACTATTTTATACAAGTTTAAAGTAGTGAATGGATTATTGTTATCCTAAACACTAACCAAAACAAGAGACGCCGTCCACATCGAGCTGGTATCCTGCCTGGCAAGAACATCGGTAACTGCCGTGCTCATTGGTACAGATCTGGTCACATGGTCCACGTCCTCCGTTGATCACACACTCATCCGTGTCTGTATTTTAATAAGATATTCATGTTTACCGACGGAAAACATATTGTTTTTACTCAGTTTCCTCTTCCATTCCAAACACTAACCTCTGACCTGGCCAATGATATTATTTGTTGACGTCTGTCACCATGGTAACTGGTGTTGGGTTACATAATGTTGCAATCTTATATTGTTGGAGGGATTTGCATGTAGACTCCTGTCTGACCATATATATGCATGTATTTAAGTAAGAATTAACAGAGTAGACCACGTGCGAAGGTAAACTTCATGCATTTGCTTTGCAAATGTTACCTCTCTAGTTCTTATACATATTTGCTGTCGATAGGCTATAAGAAGCAAACAAATGCTATGTCGTCAATATGTTAACAAAAAGAAAATTTTAATTTAACTTTCCTAGTACCTGCTTAAGCGAATAGCCTACATCTCAAAACAATTACTCAATTTAATTGATTTTAAATAAAAACAATCTTTACATTTTATTTTCATTTTATGTATTCAGCTTTACAGAATTAACATTTTAAGGGGAGTCGGCAACAGGTAAAGTGTGTTCCTCTCCCAGACCGACTTCCCTAGAATCACACAACGAGACACACACTAAATGCAATATGTGTCGCCTTCAATAGCGAAACAAACATTAGTAGAGGTGCGAAAGGATTAGAGAGGATAAGTTTCTACGACATCATTACGGGTCTCGTGGAACATCACTTTCCGCTCAAGACTAGGTCGGTTCGGATGGACGACAAAAGCTGGATGACGAAAGAGGGTGAAACGAGCCATTTCACAGAGACAAAGGAATTCCAGCGACACCGAAAGTCGCCCTTGTGGAGACAGCTGAGAAACAAAGTGAAGACTGTGGTCCAGCAGGCCAAAAGCTGGCATTACAGAAACTGCATTCAGCAGTTAAAACGGGAAAACCCACGCAAATGGTGGCCATGTATAAACCGGGAGCTCGGCCGAATGCAGCAAAAGCCAGTTCTTCTCTGAGGCATGGTGTCAAGGTGCTCCACTCCACATGTTCCCTCTACCACTCGGTGACCCTGGTCCTGAACTGTGCTCAATTGGGGAGACCAAGTGCCTTCTGAAGTCTGTTAACCCTAAACAGTACACCTGGGGTCCACGCGGACCCCAGCACTATATATTCTGTAATATCTTTTTTGTTTCTAAAGATTTTTTCCTGAAATTTTAGGTAATTGTCACTCACAAAGTTGTCTCTCAATACAGTGCAGAAAACTCCGTTTCTACCATTTATAAAAAAAATTATATCTGATTTTCTTTTGGGGTCCGCGCGGACCCCAGCCAGCTTTCGATCATAATGGATACACTGGCGTTCGGATGGTGCAAACGTGATTTACTGCGGTAGATTCAAACAAGCCAACCTTGGTCAGAGTGATCTTTGCTGACATGAGTAAGGCATTTGATCGTGTGGATCATGCTCGGCTTCTGCAGCGGGTCATTGACATCCACTCCAGCCCTCGCATGCAGAGCCGCCGGCATGCAGAGCTACCTCCAGAACCGCCGGCAGAGGGTCGTTATCGACGGCGAGACTAGTTCATGGCGCACTCTAACGTCGGGGGTGCCACAGCGAGGGGTTCTTTCACCCTACCTGTTCATTCTTTTCATGAGCACGCGCACCACTGCACACAGTGACACAATGAACGTTGGGTATGCCGATGACGTCACGCTGTCAAGGACGTTGCCTTAGCTGACCAGGACACAACTGTAGAGGACGAGTCATCTCACCTCAAATCCTGGGCAGAGGACAACAAGATGACGCTGAACGGTGGGAAGAGCCTGCTTCTCCAGATCTGCTTCAGTCGATCGGTCCCAATCCTACCAACGATCACTCTTGGAGGTCAACCAGTGCCACCTATTGACTGTGCTAATTATAATAAGGGACTGGGTTTCCTCATAGACAAGGACCTAACCTTCAATAAACAAGTTACCTCCATGATCAGTAAGGCATCGCGCAGACTACACTATTTGCGCCTACTAACGAAACAAGGCACCAGCGTTACCGACCTAATCCAGATTTATCTGGCGCTAGTCCGGCCAGTGCTCGAATTCGGACATGTGTTACTGGTCGGGTGCAGTAAGGAGCAAGAACTGGCCATCGAAAGGGTCCAACGCCGGGCCTTGCGCATCATTTCCTTGGGAGGAAGGCGTAACGTGCTTGACCTGTCAACACTGAATTCGAGGAGGGAAGATGTGGCAGTACACCTGTTCCATGACTTAGTTTCGCCCACTAGGTCAGGTGCCACTGGACGGTAACTTAGAAACTCTGAAACAATCAGTCTACTTAAAGCCCGGACTAAGAGACTTGACAACCCGTTCCTTCATTGCGC
>NW_017802414.1:719023-724541 GCF_001625305.1 Branchiostoma belcheri | reverse complement strand
ATATATATATATATTACCTAGCTATCCTACGTGATAACTGCATATTGTGCATTGATTGTAATCGTCTTTGATTATGTCCTAATAGTGTGCTTGCCTATGTTGTTTCATGTGCACAATGAAGAGTGTCACAAATCATTTTTTAACTAGAAAGGCCAATATTTGCTTTGGAGCAAATATAGCGATGGGTTCACCACATTTTACCACATGGCAGGGAAAGAATGAGAAACACAAGGGAAAACAATGCTTTACAATGATATAACTATAGTATGAAGTAACATACAACTAAGACTACAACAGTTGGATAGCTATTCCCTACATTATTGGTTAGGATTGCATAATGCAAACTGTTGATTTTCAAGATAAAAAGAAGCGTTCATAGCCCGCATTCCAATGCTGGAGCAGGAAAGCTTAAAATACCTACCAAAACACTTGAATACAGACATACTGTCAGTATGGCATGGCTCTGTGCAGGTGTAAATGAAGTTAAGCCAGTTAAATCCCAACAGCCAATCAGCAAGGAGAATAGAGGAAAGCTGCATGCCTATTGGTTGATGCCTTGCATGCCATTGTGATGACTCATGTCCAAATGTGGTAAACACTGCACACTTACACAGTAATACATTAGCTATTACACAGCCAAAAAACTCAAATAAAACCATTCTAAAAGCCTGTATCACAATAATTTAAAAAACGCCTAGGGGTATTTGCCCACTGTACCTCCATACCAAATTTCAGGACCTTAGGCCCTAAAATGAAGAAGCTGAATCCATTTAAAGATATGGCAGGAGGAGGAGAAGGAGGAGGAGAAGGAGAAGAAACATCAGAAAAAGCAATATGGTTTCACCACACCACTTCGTGGTGTGGTGAACCCATAATAATCTATGTAGTATGTAATAAGGACGAAATTCGGGTATTTGCCCGCGATTGCCTTTCCGAATAAAATGTGATTTGATCAAGTTTGCATAAATGCAGCAATTACCGACGCAGGAGGCTCCGTTTGTATCAAGCAGGAATCCGGCCTGACAGGAGCAGCGGAAACTGCCATACTCATTGATACATGTTTATTCGCATGGTCCTCTTAACACTGGTCACTTAAATTTTGGAAAGTCAGAAGCCATTTGGAATTTCAAGTAAAAATTGATGTTCAACATTCAAGTTTGACATCGGTGCGTAGCACTTGGTGTAATGAGCACAGTGCGTAGCACTTGGTGTAATGAGCACAGTGGTATAAAAATTATTGTTCTGTACTGTTCACATCATTAATAATAAATACAAGCAGACTGCTGGTCTTTCCTAATAGCCCGTCAGGGCTTATAACTAGCCAAGCAAGTTTAAATTACAGGACATTCGGTCTAAGGTTCGTAGACTATAGGGCTAAATTCCCAGACCGCGGGCTGATTTACTCATAGACCATCAGAATAAAGGAGAGCATGAATTGCAGATCACTTGCTAATTACACTACATTACATTAAATGGTGTGAATATGTGAATTCTCATTAATTCTGTGGTTTTGATTGGATGCGGGGTGACTACTTAGCCCGCGCGGGCCAAAGTTAGGACTGCCAGGCAATTCTGTTAAGCCTGACGCTGTGTATTCTAGACCACCAGGCTTGCAATTTTTAAAGTCAAATATGTTGATAAATTTGTACATTCTGACCATAAAAAGACACTGGTACTTAGAAGAAAACATGATCTTTTCAATGGTATGCAAAATTTTAATGTACATCCAGGAATAACAAAGTTGAAAATCAGGGATTGCAACATAACTGTCTTGAGCTTCGGAAAGTGACATTCCAAAATTGAAGTGACTCACATTCATTTATGTCTGGTTAAGGGAATAAAAACACAATACTAACATTATCATTTTTAAAGAATTTTGAGAATTTGCTACATACATGGTAGATTTAGCGACATAACTCTTGAAGGCATAGTTTTATGTTCATGATTTTTGGCAGGCAGGTTACCATTGTGGAGACCAAGGCCATGTGCATATTTTGGCTTCGTAGGGGGCCCCTACGTCAATATAGTGTCCCTTTTGTGCTTGAGGTTTGTTAGCAGGATAACTTTAGTACAAGTTTGTATAGGCGTTTATGGGTGTTTATGAATTTTTGCAGGCAAGTTACCGTTGTAGACACCAAGGTTGAGTTCAAACATGGGAACCGTTGGTTTTCGTACGTCTCTGCAGTGGACCTTTTGTGTTCGTTCGTCCCTTGCCCAGTAGTTGTTTTGAATTGACTATTGCCTAGCTTGTTGGATGCTGTATAGGTTTTGAGATGTAGATAAAGTGGTGTAAGTTTTGACTCCCTAGTGGCTTGTGGGGAAGTACAATGTTTTTTTTTTTTTGAAGTGCAGTTGATTTCTTTAACCCAGGTTAACGACCTTCTGGCCATTGACCATTGATAAACTGACCAGACAGCTACCCACCTCAGTATGCAAGGGGTGATGGTATCAAATAGCCATGCCATGGTAACCGAAATGGCTGGGCTGTCTTTTTTGGAAACATTGGATGCGGGAATTACTTTGATCATAATACAGTATGCAGAATTCCTGATAAATGTTTTCTTCAGTAACAGTCCAAATTAAAATAACATATGAGGGCCTAACATGGGTAACGGCGCGTCTTTAAAATCTTTCAAAGGGGTTAAGAGACTATTCTGTACTCTAGACCAAATTGGTTATTAAAAAAATGAGAGAATACACATTTTCATTTCTCTAGAACAATGTCCCTTTAACGAAGGCATGGAATTTCCGAACCTCTAGTTTGCACTATAAACATTAAAAAAACATCACGGATAAAAAAAAGTCTTCTCATCTTACACATTGCACTGTTTTCCAAAAGCTATTATACGGAAACCTTATTTATTTACTTTAGCGTTGTGCTGTTTGGCAAATCAATCTGGTCATATTAATGCGGTTACAGTGACCGACCTTCTTGACAGTTGTCGCCACTCCATCCATGTTGACAGTCACAGCGGTACGAGTTAAGAAGGTTTTGGCAGGTTCCGCCGTTACGACAAGGTGAGCTGGAACACTCGTCTACATCTGACAGGCAGAAATTAAAAGGACATTTTATCACTTATAATTTAAGGTATATTTTACATTAAGATGAATAAGAACATTGCCCTTTTATATTACACATTTTATTGTTCCTGTGCCAAAACGGTTAAATGTTTTAGACAATACCTTCGTGTAGTTTGACAGAACACGATTGTCTTATATTTTTGACCATTACTAGTTTTAAGGACTAACCTGACTGACAGTTGATGCCGCTCCATCCAGGTTGACAGTCACAGTGGTAGGCGTTGATGAGGTTTTGACAGGTTCCACCGTTACGGCAAGGCGAGCTGGAACACTCGTTGATATCTGACATGCAGAAATTAAAAGAACATTTTATCACTTCCAATTTAAGGTATATTTTAAATGTACCCTATCTAGATCGGGCTTTTTTGGGCTTGGTGGGACCGGGGGGGGGCTCTTTCGGCCCCCCTTCGGAACTCGCGAACGGTATGTCGTATGACCACCAAAATGTCAGAGGATGGTGTACCAATAAAAATTTATCATATCTACATTTTTACGTCGTTGTGGCGTAATATGACGTCATTATGACGTCATAAATGTGATTTTATTGGAGAAAACCGCCTAGATAGGTTCTTCCCCGAAAACTAAACGGTGAACGACCTAACTTTACCAAGTGTTTATGACAGATTATTAGGGTGTACTAAGTCTTATGTTGCCCATAGAAACACATGTGACGTCATAAAATGACGTCAGGCATACATTAGCTATCCGCCTTCTTGGATCATCAATCTTGAAATTTGAAAAAATAGTTTTTTTTCAGGATAAGGCCTAAAATACATTGTAAAAAGAAATGGGAGTATTGATGAAATTTTAAGGAAAATAACCCGTATGTACCTGATTTAATGATATGGTCCGCCATCTTGCATTTTGGCCAATGACGTCATCAAATTAGCATAAATTATGCATTTTTAATGATAAAATTTACATATTGTTATTCGGAGATGTTATTGATATTAGAAACCATGTGTAACTTGACATGAAACCCTTAAAATTCTGTTGTTGAAATGAAAATTATTAAATTTAGCAAAAAATGCCTGTAAGAAACCCGTTGCCATGGCAACACCAAAAATCATAATCTTATTCCAATGATACAGATTTGTTGCCAACAATATTTTAGGAAAAGTCACTAAGTTTGGCGGTTCTAGCTTATGCCGTTCGGACCCTATGTGACATCAAAGTTGGCGCGGGCACTTTTAGCCCCCCCCCCCCGGTCTAGATAGGGTTAAGATGGATAAGAACATCATCATCATCAAGATAAGAACATTGCCCTTTTATATTACACATTTTATTGTTCCTGTGCCAAAACGGTTAAATGTTTTAGACAATACCTTGGTGTAGTTTGACAGAACACGATGGTCTTATATTTTATTTTGTGACCATTACTAGTTTTAAGGACTAACCTGACTGACAGTTGACGCCGGTCCATCCAGGTTGACAGTCACAGTGGTAGGCGTTGATGAGGTTTCGGCAGGTTCCGCCGTTATGACAAGGCGAACTGGAACACTCGTCTACATCTGACAGGCAGAAATTAAAAGAACATTTTATCACTTTCAATTTAAGGTATTTTAAATTAAAATCGATAAGATCATTGCCCTTTTATATTACACATTTTATTGTTCCTGTGCCAAAACTGTTTAATGTTTTAGAAAATACCTTCATGTAGTTTGACAGAACACGATTGTCTTATATTTTTGACCATTACTAGTTTTAAGGACTAACCTGTCTGACAGTTGACGCCGCTCCATCCAGGTTGACAGTCACAGTGGTAGGCGTTGATGAGGTTTTGACAGGTTCCACCGTTACGGCAAGGCGAGCTGGAACACTCGTTGATATCTGCAGAAATCAATAGAACATTTTATCACAAAAGTAGAGGTGTATATTGAATCAAGATGGATACAAACATTGTCTTCTTACATTACACCATTCGCGTGTCAAAACTGCTTAATGAGACAATGTCTCAGGACTATACCTTTGTTTTGTATGATCCAAACATTACCAAACGTTCAAAAGGATTGTACAAGTTTGCATAAATGCAGCAATTACCGACGCAGGAGACTCCGTTTGTATCAAGCAGGAATCCGGCCTGACAGGAGCAGCGGAAACTGCCATACTCATTGATACATGCTTGTTCACATGGTCCTCTTCCTCCATTAGAGTCACATTCATTTATGTCTGGTTAAGGGAACAAAAACATTATCCTAACATCATTATTGTCGAGAATTTGCTACATACATAGTGCATCTCACCTTTATTTTATTCGGGAGATAGTCATGGAATCGATCCGATTTTTTGTGGGAAACTTTGGATTTAGCGGCATAACTCTTGAAGGCATGGTTCGATATTCATGATTTTTGACAGGCAGGTTACCATTGTGGAGACCAAGGTCATGTGCACATTTTGGCTACGTAGGGGGCCCCTACGTCAATATAGTGTCCTTTTG
>NW_017802414.1:707453-719003 GCF_001625305.1 Branchiostoma belcheri | reverse complement strand
GTACAAGTTTGACATAAATGCAGCAATTACCGACGCAGGAGACTCCGTTTGTATCAAGCAGGAATCCGGCTGACAGGAGCAGCGGAAACTGCCATACTCATTGATACATGCTTGTTCACATGGTCCTCTTCCTCCATTAGAGTCACATTCATTTATGTCTGGTTAAGGGAACAAAAACATTATCCTAACATCATTATTGTCGAGAATTTGCTACATACATAGTGCATCTCACCTTTATTTTATTCGGGAGATAGTCATGGAATCGATCCGATTTTTTGTGGGAAACTTTGGATTTAGCGGCATAACTCTTGAAGGCATGGTTCGATATTCATGATTTTTGACAGGCAGGTTACCATTGTGGAGACCAAGGTCATGTGCACATTTTGGCTACGTAGGGGGCCCCTACGTCAATATAGTGTTCCTTTTGTTCTTACAGTTTCTTAGCAGGATAACTTTAGTATAAGTGTTTATGGGTGCTTATTGGTGTTTATGATTTTTTGTAGGCAAGTTACCGTTGTAGACACCAAGGTTGAGTTCAAACATGAGAACCGTTGGGTTTCGTACGTCTCTGCAGTGGACCTTCTGTGTTTGTTCGTCCCTTGTCAGTAGTTTAAGTTTTGGATTGACAATTGCCTACCTTTTGGGATGGTGTATATGTTTTAAGATATAGATAAAGAGGTGTAAGTTTTGTCTCCCTAGTGGCTTGTGGGTAAGTACAATGGGCTTTTTTTGTAAAATTTGGAAGTGCAGTTGATGTCTTTATCCAGGTTAACGACCTTCTGGCCATTGACTATTGAAAAACTGATCAGACAGCTACCCACCTCAGGATGATGGTATCAAATAACCTTGCCATGGTAACCGAAATGGCAGGGCTGTCTTTTTTGGAAACATGGGATGCGGGAATTACTTCGATCATAATAAAGTACGCAGGATTTCCTGTAACAGTTTTTGTTTTCCAGTAACAGTACAAATTCAAATAACATATGAGGGCCTAACACGGGTGACGGTGAGTCTTTAAAATCTTTAAAAAGCAGTACAGAGATTATTTTGTACTCTAGACCAAATTGATTGTTAAAAAGGAGAGAATACCCATGTTCATTTCTCTAGAACAATGTCCCTTGAACGAAGGCTTGGGATCTCCGAACCTCTAGTTTGCACTATAAATATGTAAAAAAAACATTACGGATAAGAAAAGACTTCTCATCTTACACATTGCACTGTTTTCCAAAAGCTATTATACGGAAACCTTATTTATTTACTTTAGCGTTGTGCTGTTTGGCAAATCAATCTGGTCATATTAATGCGGTTACAGTGACCGACCTTCTTGACAGTTGTCGCCACTCCATCCATGTTGACAGTCACAGCGGTACGAGTTAAGGAGGTTTTGGCAGATTCCGCCGTTACGACAAGGTGAGCTGGAACACTCGTCTACATCTGACAGGCAGAAATTAAAAGAACATTTTATCACTTACAATTTAAGGTATATTTTACCTTAAGATGGATAAGAACATTGCCCTTTTATATTACACATTTTATTGTTCTTGTGCCAAAACGGTTAAATGTTTTAGACAATACCTTCGTGTAGTTTGACAGAACACGATTGTCTTATATTTCATTTTGTGGCCATTACTAGTTTTAAGGACTAACCTGTCTGACAGTTGACGCCGCTCCATCCAGGTTGACAGTCACAGTGGTAGGCGTTGATGAGGTTTCTGCAGGTTCCACCGTTATGACAAGGCGAGCTGGAACACTCGTTGATATCTGCAGAAATCAATAGAACATTTTATCACAAAAGTAGAAGTGTATATTGAATCAAGATGGATACAAACATTGTCTTCTTACATTACACCATTCGCGTGTCAAAACTGCTTAATGAGACAATGTCTCAGGACTATACCTTTGTTTGTATGATCCAAACATTACCAAACGTTCAAAGGATTGTACAAGTTTGCATAAATGCAGCAATTACCGACGCAGGAGACTCCGTTTGTATCAAGCAGGAATCCGGCCTGACAGGAGCAGCGGAAACTGCCATACTCATTGATACATGCTTGTTCACATGGTCCTCTTCCTCCATTAGAGTCACATTCATTTATGTCTGGTTAAGGGAACAAAAACATTATCCTAACATCATTATTGTCGAGAATTTGCTACATACATAGTGCATCTCACCTTTATTTTATTCGGGAGATAGTCATGGAATCGATCCGATTTTTTGTGGGAAACTTTGGATTTAGCGGCATAACTCTTGAAGGCATGGTTTGATATTCATGATTTTTGGCAGGCAGGTTACCATTGTGGAGACCAAGGCCATGTGCACATTTTGGCTTCGTAGGGGGCCCCTACGTCAATATAGTGTCCCTTTTGTTCTTGCAGTTTGTTAGCAGGATAACTTTAGTATAAGTGTTTATGGGTGTTTTATTGGTGTTTATGATTTTTTGTAGGCAAGTTACCGTTGTAGACACCAAGGTTGAGTTCAAACATGGGAACCGTTGGTTTTCGTACGTGTTTGCAGTGGACCTTTTGTGTTCGTTCGTCCCTTGTCAATAGTTTAAGTTTTGGATTGACAATTGCCTACCTTTCGGAATGGTGTATATGTTTTGAGATATAGATAAAGTGGTGTAAGTTTTGTCTCCCTAGTGGCTTGTGGGTAAGTACGATGGGCTTTTTTTGTAAAATTTGGAAGTGCAGTTGATGTCTTTATCCAGGTTAACGACCTTCTGGCCATTGACTATTGAAAAACTGATCAGACAGCTACCCACCTTAGGATGATGGTATCAGATAACCTTGCCATGGTAACCGAAATGGCAGGGTTGTCTTTTTTGGAAACATGGGATGCAGGAATTACTTCGATCATAAAAAGTACGTATGATTTCCTGTAACAGTTTTTGTTTTCCCGTAACAGTACAAAATCAAATAACATATGGGGGCCTAACACGGGTGACGGCGAGTCTTTAAAATCTTTAAAAAGCAGTACAGAGATTATTTTGTACTCTAGACCGAATTGATTGTTAAAAAGGAGAGAATACACATGTTCATTTCTCTAGAACAATATCCCTTTAACGAAGGCATGGGATCTCCGAATCTCTAGTTTGCACTATAAATATGTAAAAAAAAACATCACGGATAAGAAAAGTCTTCTCATCTTACACATTGCACTGTTCTCTAAAAGCTTTTATACGGGAACCTTATTATTTTTTTTTTTTACTTTTGCGTTGTGCTGTTTGGCAAATCAATCTGGTCATATTAATGCAGATACAGTGACCGACCTTCCTGACAGTTGACGCCGCTCCATCCATGTTGACAGTCACAGCGGTACGAGTTAAGGAGGTTATGGCAGGTTCCGCCGTTACGACAAGGTGAGCTGGAACACTCGTCTACATCTGACAGGCAGAAATTAATAGAACATTTCATCACGTACAAGCTTAGGGATATTTTGTATAAAGATCGATAGAACATTTCCCTCTTATATTACACATTTTATTGTTCTTGTGCCAAAACGGTTAAATGTTTTAGACAATACCTTCGTGTAGTTTGACAGAACACGATTGTCTTATATTTTTGACCATTACTAGTTTTAAGGACTAACCTGACTGACAGTTGATGCCGCTCCATCCAGGTTGACAGTCACAGTGGTAGGCGTTGATGAGGTTTCGGCAGGTTCCGCCGTTATGACAAGGCGAGCTGGAACACTCGTTGATATCTAAAACGCAGAAAAGAACATTTTAAATCAATCAAACATTAAATTATATGTAAGATTACAATTTTATTTTAATCACGTGAATTAGGTCGAGAATGTGAAGTAAAAGCTTATGGCCAAGCTTTGGTTTTATACGTTGCATTTAAGGTCACCTACCAACACATTGCTTTAATCCTGACAGCTGGTACCCCGCATGGCATGAGCAGTGATAGCCGCCTCCGGTATTCTGGCAGATGTGGTCACAGCCTCCGTTGTTGTTGGAGCACTCGTTATTGTCTAGAAATAATTTAGAAGAAAAATTAATCGGTGATTTAGTCTTATCTAACTATGATAGACAAAATATATTTTTAGTATAGATGGTGATAATTTTTCTGCATCTGATACTCAGCCGAAATTTCAAAAAGGGTTCACGAGAACCAGACAGCTGATTTTAAGAAGCCCCGAATATCAAAAGGAAGGTTTGGTTTGTAAATTTTCGGACATATTACAGTAAATTTAAACTTTCTGTATTAGGATTTTTTTTAACTAAAACTCGAATTACAGTAAAAAAATAGCTAAAACACAGTTTTGTTTTAACTTTAGATACCGATAATTCATTATTGCGGCCATATTTAAAAAAAAAGCTCTAAAACAGAAATATGCGAAAATCATTGGTCTTCCAAACAAGCCCTCGGTGAGGTATTTTAAACGACTTTTGGAAGTGGTTAAAATACCATATTTGCAGGCATGCTATGTTTCTTGGATATGGGGACCTGGATCTTATAACAGCTTAAAAATAATTCTGACCTTCAAGGTAACACGTGAGGACGACAGTAGCTTCCTTACATATTACATATACACAATAAAATCACGGCAAAGATGTAATGTTTTTAAAACAGTTCATATTCTTGGAAAGGTAGATTTTTCCTGTTTGGTGAATCCCAAGTAAAAAAGGGCTTGAAGTAGCGGTTGTAGCGGCTTTACTGTAAATGACCGCGGGTAACTCCGGATCAAACATCCATTTGGTTCGAATGACGTCATATCGAACAAGATTCAAGGGGTCGGGGAGAGTGGGCCTTTTGGGCACAAATTTGACTATAGTGTTAAAGATACAGTATCTAAGCAACACTTTATATACCTTGCTATCAAAGACCTTTGGGCCCGGGCCTATAGGAGTAAAATGTTGCGCAGGTAGGGATTTAATTTTTCTTTTTTTAACAATCTTGTGATCCAAAACAGTTACCAAAGCATTGTGACACTTATATTTCCGTTGTCAATGTTGGAAAACTGATTGTACAACGTATTATCACAGAGGTGTTAGATCATGGAGCTAAACAGGGATGATCAGCTCGGAAAATTATCTTCCTTGCAGAGGTTCACACACAAAAAAATAGGCTCTTCAGGTTTTTCTAGCTTTCGTCCGGAAACATTTTTTCCTAGGCATTGGGCTTTACCTACCAATGCAGCCTGTTAACCCAGATTGCTGATATCCATTACGGCAGGTACACCTGTAGCTCCCTTCAGTGTTCACACAGTTGTGGTCACAACCGCCGTTATTATTAGAGCATTCGTTGATGTCTAAATTGGGCAGAATCGAAACAATTTTTCCAAAGCTGCTACTTTAATATTTTTTATTACGACAAAACTATATAATACGACTAAAATCGCAACACGTTTTTTTAACTAACGCAGAGGACTTAATAACATATTAACTTAGCCATAAGCTTTTAAAATACAGGTCAGTCATATATGTATCAATTGTCTATACACTTTAACCTTTATCATGTTACAAGTGCATGTTCTGCTAAGAATATTGTTCTTCTGATACTCAATAATATGTTTGTAGATAAGATATAAAAGAATGACCATAATTGTAGGTGGAAAATAAACTTAAAGTTATTTACCTGTTTGGCAGATAAAGAAATGCAGATGGTGACACGGCTGATCGTCCCAATACGCAAAGGCAAAATAAGAATAAAGACATCCACAGTCCTGTTCCCCATTGACATTGTTTGGCTCTCCTGGTGCCCAGCTATTATAACTAAGACGTGTTCCATCGGTCCATCGCCAAGTGCCTTCCGACTTCAATATAAAAACAAGTTCTGAGATTAGTATCGAGCTTTACAAATTTTATTGAAATGACCGTAAAGTTCCAATAAATGCAATTAATTATGTACATCATGTCCACTGTAGCCCCAAATGACAAAATTAAATACATCCTTCATGTCTTAAGTTACCCCATGTAACACAAAAATGTCTGCTAAAAGATTAATCGCTTAAAGGAAAGTTATACTATTTTGTCGTTATGTCAAAATTTGCACAGTTTACAAATTTGTCAACTAAATATCTATGCAATTCATGGCATGCCCATCACCTTTGTGAAAGTTATGTGTAAGGTACACTATAAATAGAGTTGGCCATTTTAATGGCTTCACCACAGAAGTGGTGTGGGGAAGACATATTGTTTTAACTTTTGTTTCTTCCCCTTCTTTAAACTTCCACCGATTTTGAACAGATGGGTGATCAGATAAATACTATTTTTGTGTGACAATAGTCGTTTGAAAGTTTAAAGAGAGGGTGCTCTGGTTACGCTCTGTAGCGAGCAGCCGCGGTTTTACCTCTCTCCTACAGAGCGCCTCCCCCGGTGTCTTCAACCGGCTAATGTGTGACCTTTTTCGGGATTATGTGCAATATAAGTGTCTTGTAAACGTCTGTGAGTGTATATAATTGTCAGTCTAGTCCGAGACCTGAACTTTGTGTGCAGAATCTATCTCCGACTCGGAGTTTATCTCAGCTGGCGTCATGGCGTCCTCCGGTTTCCTCTACTCCGCCGGATTCCTACGCAGCCTGAGGCGATTGACACAGCCTGCTGAGCCCCTACTGAAGTCTCACCTAAGAAGCCTTGGCGTCCTGAAAATGCGGGGAAGATATAGAGGAACAAGGGCTGGTAGGAACTTACAGAGAGTTATACAAACTGTCGTTGGCAATAGACATATAGAACCGTCTTCTGACTTCATATGCAAAAACAGAGGGAACAGCACGACGCAATTCACAAGCAAATCAGGATGGGGCATTCAACATTCTGAAGACCGTGTCAGACAGCTGCGTCTATGCAAAATCGATCAACAAAACAACGTACCAGGTCAACGACGATACATGCCTCGCATACTTCTGTCAAACGCCAGATCTCTCGTGAACAAGATTGACGAACTTGATGCAGTGTTGACCACCACTTCCATCGATATTGCGGTAGTAACCGAGACTTGGTTTACCCCCAGCCTGCCGAACTCAGCTACTGACATACCGAATTTTATCACGTTCTCAAAATGTCGATCCGACAAACGCGGAGGTGGAGTAGCAGTGCACACCAAAGCAACTATATCGTCAAAGGCCCTGGACATACTTGTTCCACCGGACTTGGAATGTGTTTGGGTACACCTCCGCCCGCACTGGCTCCCACGGGACATCTCGTCTTTTGCGCTGTGTGGTGTGTACAATCCCCCAGCTTCACGAAACGAATCTGCATTGGTATCCCACCTGTCCGACTCGATTGATGCACTGAAGAACCCCTGTCCAGACATCGGCGTGATGGGAGATCTGAACCACCTTGACACTAGTACCCTCTGTCGTGACCATTCCTTACAACAAGTTGTGCAAGTTCCTACTCGAGGCAACGCGGTACTTTACCAGATCCTCACAAACGTCTGGAAATTTTATCAGTCTCCTACTTCAGCGCCCCCTGTCGGACGAAGTGACCACAATTGTGTCATACTGACTGGGGAACAAAGGTGCTCCATGATCCAACAACCGTAGCCGCACAAAAGTAGTCAGACCCATGCGAGACTCGGACATCAGGGAATTCGGGTCCTTGGTTACGAACCAGTCGTGGAATGCGAATGAAGTTCTACAAGCAACAAACGCAGAAGCTAAGTGTACTGCATTCTACACTACACTTAGTAATGCCATCGAAGAATTCTTCCCAACAAAAGCTGTACGTCTCCACGTAAAGGACAAACCTCACCTTAAATCCCTTATTTCCGATCGTCAGAAAGCCTTTGCCAAAGGCGACACAGACATCTGGAAACGACTAAGGAACAAGATCGCACGAGAGATTGCTATAGTCAAGGAGGGATTCTACAGGGACAGGATCCAGAATCTTAAGACAGCAGACCCCCAGGAAGTGGTACCAAAATATTAAAGAAATGGCTAACATCCGTAAAGAGTCACCGCCTATCGACGTACCAGGCGTGGACCCTGCTTCCCCCAGAGAGGTAGCAAACGAGATCAACAAACACTTGGCATCAGCCTCACAGCAGTCCCCTCCCTTAATGCTGGAAGATTTACCCGCATACTTACCAGCTTCAGGCCCTCCCCCGGAAGTGTCAGTCTGGCAAATGTACCACCGTTTGAGAACGGTTCAACTGAACAAGTCTGCCGGTGTTGATGGAATTTCTCCCCGTCTCATTCGCCTTTGAACTCAGTCAACCTCTAACCAACATAGTTAACGCCTCGCTAGTGGAAGGAACTGTACGTACCTGCTGGAAGAAATCCGATGTTGTGCCGATACCAAAGGAGAATCCGCCTCGCCCTCAGAAACTCAGACCGATCTCTCTTACCCCCATTTTTTTTCAAAAGTCTGTGAAGGATTCATAACCGACTGGTGCATGCAGGACATCTTACCCATGATTGACACCCGCCAATATGGATCCCTCATCATCATCATTATCTTCGCCGCTGTAGTCATCTATCGACGATGCGGGCCTCCACCGCTCTCCACTCTCTTCTGTCCTGTGCTGTCCTTCAAGGGAAAGTCAACAACCCTCAAGGGGAAATCAACAACCCATTACCTTACAAGCCTAGTCCACTTCCTCGCGAGATCAACGGACAAACCAGGGCACATCAGCACACTAGTGCTGACTGACTTTACCCGCGCGTTTGATGGCGTTCACCACCCTACCGCCATCAACAAACTACTCACACTTGGAGTACGTCGATCCATCATCCCCTGGATTTGTTCCTTCCTGTCCAACCGTCAATAGCGTGTGAAGTATCAAGGAACAACTTCTGAATGGCTAGCTCTTTCATGTGGAGTACCACAAGGAACGAAGTTAGGCCCCCTCGTATTCCTGGCACTTATAAACGACGCTGTTCCGGACGAAGAAGGCTCGGCGACTGGCTGGAAATACGTGGATGACATGTCGTTGGCCGAGTCCCGACGCAGTACTACCCCTTCCACCATGCAAAGGGACATTGACAGTCTGGTGTGCTGGACCAAATGTAACTACATTGAACTCAATCCAGTGAAATGTAAAGCTATGGTTATATCTTTCATGAGAAACCCACCTCCTCCTCCACAATTGTCTGTAGGACCATCATATTTAGAAGTGGTTCAGTTTGCTAAAGTACTTGGTGTCATACTGCAAGCCGATCTTAAGTGGTCCGCTCATGTTAATACCATTATCAGTAAAGCCAACCGTAAGCTCTACCTAGTGCGTGTCCTGAAGAAACACGGACTTAACGATAACGACCTAGTGCTAGTTTTCTGTGGTTTTGTTCGGCCGTTGTTAGAGTATGCCCGTCCGGTGTGGCATCCTGGCCTCACTAGTCTCCAGCCGAAGCAAATTGAAGCCGTACAGAAGAGGGCTTGTAGAGTTATTCTAGGCAGAACATATGTTAGGTATGTCAGCGCACTAAAACAGCTATCTCTCACTCCCCTGTCCTCGAGAAGACGCAATCTGTGTATGAAGTTTGCTGTTTCTATTTCTAAATCCCCTGTCTTCTCATGCTGGCTGCCTTCGAAACGGGGAAACGTACACGGCAGAGAACTGAGAACGAAGGATAACTTCACCCAGTTCAACTGTAGAACTTCCAGATTTACGAATACTACCTTACCTTTTACTGTAAAATTATTGAATGGAATTTAATCATTAGTACCTCGCCTCTTAGCCTTGTATAGTAAAGTAAAATGGATTTTAATCAATACTTCTCTTTTACTGTAAAGCTATTTTATGAATGTTAACCAGTACGCACCTTGTCTTTTAGCCTATATTTGTACAATTGATTTTGATAAATTAGTAATAGTACCTTGTCTGTAAGGGTATAGACATGTGATGGATTTTAAGAATTACACAAGATTTGTATCATGCCCTAATTCAGCCAGATAAGGCTGCAACGGTATGTCTGGACACGTGTTGCAAATAAACCAGTCATCATTGCTGCACTGGCGTCTTGTGGTAGGGAGTTCCAGACAAGCCAACCAGAGTAGGCCAGGAGCCTCCTATGAACCTGTCTCAAGGGCTACTAGCTGATCAGAAGCATTTAGTCTAGTGTTCCTAGTAGCTCTTTCCCTGCAGAAGGTAAATATTCGGCGCTCGAATGGGGTAACAGGTTATTTAAGGCCTTGTGTACCAATGTGGCTCTGTGGTACTTGTGTATCTTACCATCCAGGACGTGAATGAACTTCCACCAGCATCTTATTCGATCTCCATGTAAGATTTCTTTCTTACCTGACATCAAAGTGGTCAGATTTAAGTTGTTATTTTTTTTCTTATAATTTACGTCAAATGTCAAAAAGTTTCTTCTTTATGTCACCTAGAAAGATTGAGAAAGGCCATTCTTGTTTTTCTTAGTAATGTTCAAGAAAATACAAGAATTTGGTTATTGTTTTTCTTGGCAAACACTGATTGGAAAAGCAAGAAATGTAAGATATCTAAATCAATGATTAGAATAAAGCTCTGCTTAGTATTTCTTTTTGAATGTTTCTTGTTTTCCTTGACCATAATTTTATTAAAAAAGCTTTAAAAAGACGTTCTTGTTTTTTCTTGGCAACAGTTAAGAAAATACAAGAATCTAGATCTTATCTTTCTTGACAAACCCTGATAAGAAAAGAAACAAGAAAGATATAACATCTTTGATTAGAAGTAGGAGATGGCTAGTATCATATTCTTAAACATTATTAATTTTCTTCCCTAGAAAGTTTAAGAAAGGCTATTATCGTTTTTCTTAGAAAGTACATTTACAAAATACAAGAAAGTTTAAGAAAAATGATTCTTATTTTGCCTGGTAATGTTCAAGATGATGTAACTTTTTTCCTTAACTTACTAGTTTTTTTTTTTTTCTTAACGTCTTATATGTCCTTTCCTGAACCCCTGCATGGTTGCTTCAAATCCGAGAACGCAGTTGAGGGGGTTTGAACATAAGTCAGATGTGGAAGCCGCGCTGGTTACTTATTTTTGTCAGTTATTGACTTAAGTCAGATATAAAGTAAAAATTAAGTTAAAGAGGACATTGTATACATGTGAAGAAAAATTGATCGTAGTCAGCTTGCAGAAGAAATCAACTTTGGAACAGAAAAAAGGATGAAACCAAACAGATAGAAGGTAAGTGCGCCCCCTTTCCACCTAAAAGAAAAATCTGTTGACATTTTTTTTAGACTTCATAGCCAAAATATTGTTACAAGGCCATTGGGGCTGATTTCAAAGTCAATTCATATCTCTGATGTTTTGTGTAGTAAAGTGTTTTACTGCTTTATAATATAAATTTCAATTGTTTACTTCAAGTAATAAATCATAGTATTGTAGCATAATGCCATCCTGTTTTGACTTTGTCGCCTCCAGTGCATGCATGAAGAAATGGACAAGATTTTTTTCTTGGGTAAAGAGTTATTTTGTCAGTGAAAGAATATTATTCTTCGCTGAAGAAAACAAGGTTGGCATTTTTGGTAGTGTACCATATGCATCAGTGAATTATAAGTTGTAGGATCTAGATGCATGTACTTGGTCTTAAATATATGTTTGACATTAATTTTCTACTTTTAATTTTGTGCAAATTCTATTATATTTTCCAGCAAAGCAATTTAAAAGCAATATATA
>NW_017802414.1:653978-707432 GCF_001625305.1 Branchiostoma belcheri | reverse complement strand
AGAGAGAGAGAGAGAGACGTCTACTAGAGAGATAGATAGATACCTGTCGGTCTGTGCATCCAATCCAGTAATCCAGGCTCGAATCGGCCAATGCCATATTTACGACGATGCTCTGTTGTGTTGAGGTTTTGACATAGGCGAGATGTCCACCATATGACACACAAGTCGCTTGGGCTTGGTCGAAATTAACGGCCCTTCGTACCGCCCGGTAGCGGTAACCGTTCAAGTCTCTAATCAAATCCGCATTGCCTATAAAACAAGAGGCATCCCTACTTTTAGAAAAATCATCACAAGTAGATAGACGGAAGGAGGCCGATGAGATAAAACCAGAATGCTGAAAAAATTACTGACAAAAATATCTTGAGCAGAAACAGATTTAACTATAAAGACAAAAAAGGCCTTACCCTTAGACATTCATTCCTAAATTAATAAGATAATTAATGACCCGCAGCAAAATGTGTAATATCTCTAAAATGATGACACAGTGCATTTACGTACCTTGTGCCATCAGTAGCACCAGCGTCACCAAGGTAACATTGGGTGACATCATGGTTTGTCGATGTTCAATGAACTTTCGTATCTGAAGATCTGTGACCGAAGAATATGCGACAAGAATATCTTATCACAAGTATAATAAAACTAAATTTCATCTAACTAGGCAATTTATTTGTCCCACTCTACAGAAAAAAAATTCATTGGCATTGATAAAGGAAGCAAACTAGGGCCTGGGATAAGCTACATCTGAATAATTTTTGGAAAGTTGGCTACGTGATCTGGACGCTAAATGCATTGAGATATAGTGCGTTCGACTTGACCAAAACTAATGCCACCTAACGCTATTTCTTTAAAGGGTCAAAGAAAAACGCAACTGCAGTTACACTTGCCATCCTATTTTAATGATGGCTACACCACTATGTGGTTCATATTGTTTTTATGGCTTCACCACTATGTGGTAAAGTCATTTTGTTTTTCCTGATGGTTCTTCTCCTCCTCCTCCTTCTCCTGCCATTTCGTTAAATGGATTAGATTTCTTCATTTTTAAGCAAAATAACACCAAATTTGGCATGAATGTAGAGTGGACTAATACCCCAAGGCGTTTTTTTCGGTTTTTTCGATACAGACCATCAGAATTGTTTTTTAGGGCCATTTCGTTAAATGGATTCAATTTCTTTATTTTTGAGCAAAATAACATCAAATTTGGCATGAAGGTAGAGTGGACTAATACCCCAAGGCGTTTTTTCCCGTTTTTTCGATACAGACAATCAGAATTGTTTTTTAGGGCCATTTTGTTAAATGGATTCAATTTCTTTATTTTTGAGCAAAATAACATAAAATTTGGCATGAAGGTAGAGTGGACTAATACCCCAAGGCGTTTTTTTTTTCGTTTTTTTCGATACAGACCATCAGAATTGTTTTATTTAGGTTTTTTCGGTCATTATTCGACAGAATCTGTACCTTATGGGTCCTGGGGACCTTGTATTATAATCAAACGATCTGAAATTTGATATGGGTGTGCTTTGTATAGCTATCAACAACAATTCATGATAACTTTCCACCCCTTTAAAATTGTATAATTTAGTACTTTTGGACTGTTACTGGGCCAATTAACTGTACATGCTGTACAGGCTGATTTGAGCAGGACTACTTGAGGCATCGCCAGGCAAGGGAGAAGCCGCCACTCTTGTAGATTGGTTAGTACGTAACATGGATAGAGGTTAGGTTAATGTAGTTAGTAAATTTATGTTTTGTAATAGTGCTATTGTTAATATTTATGATATGGTAAGCCGGTTTATATATACCCTGAGATAATCATGAGCAGTCCTATAGTAGTGTATTTGGTTATTTTTGCATATGGTTTTCTGACATTTTCCAGCCCTGTTACTGGGCTCAGTCGTATAGCAAGGCATGACACACTTAATCCTTTGCCTTACATGTATAATCCTTTGCCATACAGTCTAGATCACAACTCTGCAGTCAGACAGTGTACTTATGTATTAAGTCTACTGATACCTGATGTCACGAAAACAACAGGACAGACTAGCTCAGCCGATGTTGATTTTGTTAACCTGTGTTTTCATATCCCACTTGTCTTATCTGGAGATTTAGCCACATCCTGGTCCAGCTAAGCTGAGGCACGTGAAAGACCCATGTGCAGTATGCCAAAAAGGAGTCAGGACAGGAATAGAATGTGAGGTATGTACCAAATGGTTTCATCCTACATGTGCAGGCATATCAAAACTGTTTTTTTTTTCAAACATACCTTAGGTATGAAACACTTGAGTGGACCTGTTACAAATGTGAATTTGCGCGCCTTGCACATCTTCCTGATGTAGAGTCAGATGACCAGTCATCAACATTCCCTACTAGTATCCTGGATTCTCTACCACCACATCCTACATTTCCTAAGAAGTCTGGGATCAAAGGTCTGTTACTGGCTCACCAAAATATCAGGAGCCTTCCAGCTAAACATATGTTCCTTGAGGTTCTTACCCAAGAAAGTGGAATTGACATTCTTGGCTTGACAGAAACACATTTGACTGAGGATTATCCAGATAATGTATTAAATCTTCCAGGATATCCTTTTCTGCGGAAAGACAGAGGCTCAGGCCATGGTGGAGGTGTAGCCATGTATATTAAAACACATATTGCCTATCGTGAAAGAAATGACCTCAACACTGAGGGACTAGAAGCAATATGGATTGAGCTAATGCCACAAGTGGGCAAACATTTATTTATATGTTGTACATATAGACCCTCTTGTGATAACACTTTCTTTGAGCACTTTAACACCAGTTTAGAGAAAGCATCAGATCTTGATATGGAGATTATGGTAATGGGAGACCTGAATTGTGATTTTCTTATTGATACAGGGAATTCCATTGAAATTAAATTCTTGTGTGACTTACATGGTTTACCAAACTTAGTTCAATCACCTACAAGAGTTACCGAAACAACTGCAACTTTGATTGATGTAATTCTAACCTCCAACCCAGCAAAATACACGGATGGCAGAGTATACAACAGTTGCCTAAGTGACCACCACATGGTGTATACTCATAGAAGTTGCAAATAACAACTCATTACTACTAGAATATTCAAGAACTTGGAATAAGTCCAGCTTTATAGCGGACCTTGCTAGTGTTCCTTGGCACACAGTAGATATTTTTGATTCTGTGAATGACAAATGGGAAACCTGGAAGGAACTGTATAACACTGTATGTGATGTACATGCCCCAGTTAAGCAGTTCAGGGTCAGAGGTGACAATTGTCCACGTTGGCTCACAGAAGAAGTGAGACAAGTGATGCATGCACGTGATTATGCAAGGCATCTTGCTGAACGGACACAGTCACCTATAGACTGGGAGGCATATAAGAAACTGCGTAATAGAACTAAGAAGATGATATTGAACTCTAAAAGAGATCACTACACAAACGTTATCCACAGTTCAGTAGACAACAAGAACAGTCTTTCTGAAATGTGAAAAGCTCTCAAGAAACTGACTGGAAGTCCGAAGTCCACAGAAATACCTACCTTAGTCAACCATGATAGTGAAGCTAACTCCTTCTTTGGAGGAGTGGCTGGCAAACTGGCTGGGTTATTGCATAAGTACAAGTCCATATTCCATCCCCTGCAGTTTGCACAACACAGTAAAGTAACTCTCTCCTTCCAACCCATATCAGAGGCTTTTGTTTTGTCCGAACTTTCTTCCATGAAAGCAAACAAAGCCACTGGTCTTGATGGGCTTAACTGCAGACTCCTCAAGATTGCTGCCCCTGTTATAGCACCTTCCTTGACTAGCATTTTGAATACTTCCTTGTCCACCTCTGAGTTCCCTGCAGACTGGAAGAAAGCGCGAGTTGTGCCTATCTTCAAAGCTGGAGATAGATCAGACACTGGTAATTACAGACCAGTTAGCATTCTTCCAGTAATATCTAAAATACTGGAACGCGCAGTTCATCAGCAAGTCTATCAGTTCCTGACTGAGAATGACCTTCTCTCTGCACGACAGTCTGGGTTTCGCAAAAACATTCAACCCAAACAGCTCTTCATTTAGTCACAGAGGAATTGTATGAAGCAGTGAATCAAGGTAAAATCACTGGTGTAGTGTTTGTGGATCTGTCAAAGGCTTTTGACACCATTGACCATAACATCCTTCTGCAAAAACTCAGTTCCTTTGGAATCATTGGCTCTACAGCTAAATGGTTCCGATCGTACCTCTGTGAGCGATCTCACTGCACAGTTGTTAATGGACAAACATCCAATTTCTGTAATGTTGATCGTGAAGTGCCGCAAGGCTCCATTTGGGGACCGCTTTTGTTTGTAATGTATGTAAATGATATGTCAAAATGCATACAACACTGCAAAATTGCTTTATATGCTGATGACACTGTGGTATACTTCAGCCATCCTGACTTAGAAACCATACAAAGGGCTCTTCAGCCTGATATGGACCGTCTTCATCACTGGTTTGTGGCTAACTGTCTTTCTGTCAACGCCAAGAAGTGCAAAGCCATGCTTATTGGCACACGGCATCGGCTTATAGGGGAAAAGACCAGTTACAAGTATTAATGAATGGAAACCCCCTTGAAGTAGTCCCAGTTTTTAAATACCTTGGTGTAATTGTTGACAGCGAACTGAAATGGGATTTCCATGTTATTCATGTTCTGTCTAAACTAAAGCGAGCGCTTGGAATAATGCGTCAGGTCCAACCTTTTGTCACACAATCTGCACTTGTCACCTTGTATAACATCATATTTTTACCACACTTAACTTATGCCTGTACTGTCTGGGATGGTGCCATTTCGGTACAATATGATAAGACGCAAAGAATGCAGAACCGAGTAGGAAAATTGATCTTGAAAGCCCCGTACAGAACACCATCACGGGAAGTCCCCTCTCTCGTCTGGGATGGAAGTCCGTGAGAACTCTACACCGTCAACATAAAGCCATGCTAGTGTATAGGGCCTTTGACAATTCTTTACCACCACACATGCGAGGGGTGTTCATCCGGTATAGAGATGAAGCCTCCAGATCCACCAGACAGAGCACATTGGACAACCTCATCATACCGAGGCCCCAACTGGAAGTTTACAGGCGGTCACTGAGGTACTCGGGGGCGACTGTGTGGAACTCCTTGCCACCACATGTACGAGCAGCCCAGTCATTGGGAACATTTAGAAGTAACTTTGACTGATAACGGACTGATGATTTACTATTTATTTTTGTATTATTTTTTGATTTGCATATTGTTTTGATTTTGTATTATATTTTGGTTTGGTTTGTAATCCGTGACCCCGCCCTCACCCTCGACCTTGTTGAAAAGCGGTCATGTATGTACCGAACAAGCTTTCGAGATTAAATAAAGGCTTACTTTTTACTTTTTTACTTACACATAGTGTCGTTGCGTGACGTAATAGGAATGGAATGTGGAGAGGGCATGGGGCGGGGCAGGCCCAAATATGGGCATGCAGGGAGCAACAGGTGTGGCCATGTTTGTAGATGTCCTCGTTCATTGGCTATTCGCTATTTACTTTATCTGCTTCCACCTGCGCACGCTGTAGGCACATTATAATTGTAATAATTACTTGGTCTGTTTACAAGTTTGGCCAGGAAAAAGGAGTGTTCTAAATCGGTGGAAAATCGTCACGTTTATATACCTTGCGTTTTTAACCGACATTTCAAACCTTTTAACCACATAAGCTACAGCTACAGGGCTATTTTTTCATCTAGCCGACCTCTTGAAAGAAGAGGCACTGCGTTACATTCGAAAACGTACAGTGCATATTTTATGCCCGCTACGAGGTTTAAGCTACGAGGCGAGTGCTATTAACAATACAACAAAACGAGTTACCCTCGACGACTTGAAGAACAATCACGACCTGGCAGCAATATGGGATTCCCTGACTATCTACGATCTACCCGGGCTTCTGACTGCTGAATAAAACGGCTATTGAAAGGCCCGATACTTTTGTAGCCTTGTGTGTTTGTTGAGGCGGCACAACACAGTTTCAGCCCTACTCTTCTCACTGGCAATAGACTGGTTAATAAAAAACGTAACCAAAGACAAAAGAAGAGCTTTACAATGGACAATCAGTACAGCTCTAGAAGATCTTGATTATGCAGATGATCTTGGTTTACTCTCCAGCAGACACGGTGATGCACAAGAGAAGTCAAGAAAGCTCAGTATGATCTCAAACACCATTGGCCTTAAGGTGAATGAGGATAAAACCAAAGTCCTAAAGACAAACACTACAGAGATCCCATCGCGATAAATCGCAAACCACTGAAATAGGTAAACACATTCACCTATTTATGCAGTAAGATGACTGCGGAAGAGGACTGTACGAAAGAAGTAGACATTAGGATTAGTAAGGCAAATCAGGCATTTGCAATTCTTAGACCGGTATGGAGTGACACTAACATACATACGAAAACAAAAATTAACATGTTTAAAAGTAACGTCTTGAGTGTTCTGTTGTATGGTGCGGAGTGTTGGAAGGAGACGGCACTTAAACAGCATAAACTGAACGTATTCCAGAACAAATGTCTACGACGAATCCTCAAAATCTTTTGGCCTAACACCATCTCGAAAAAGAACCTATACCTTAAGACAGGACTTAATCCAGTGAGCGAGACCTTCCGTGCTCGCAGATGGAGATGGCTAGGCCATGTTCTTCGCAAACCAGCAACTGATCTGACAAGAGTAGCGTTGAAGTGGACGACGCAGGGCAGAAGAGCGAGAGGTCGTCCTAGGGTGACATGGAGAAGAACAGTAGAGAAGGAGGTGAGGAGGCACGGGTTTTCGATGGATGAGGCGGCGAAGGTGGCTACTGATCGGCCTAGATGGTGAAGCTACTTGGAACCCTATGCGCCACAGGCTCGGAAGGGGACTGAGAGAGAGAAAGGACCCTAAAGTGACTCACTTCGACTCACTGAAATTCATAGTAAGGTGCTTAAGCAGGGTTCAGAATTTTAATATGTCTAACTTCAGGGTATAGTGTACAAAATATGTAAAAATGAATGAGCTTAAATTTACCGGCTCGCGCCCTCTTTTATTGGCGCCACTACGGAGGTCATGGAACTGCAGTCGACGCACAGTACTAGGCTGGACAAGTATCCAAGCGCAAATCTGAGCCGACTGAACATTTATCACAGGTTCAAGTGGAAATGGCATAAGTTCCCTTCCAATGAAAGTATTTGTTGTAACATCATGATAGAAACAAGTAATGCTATGTACTTGCAACACACATGAGAATTACTTTGATGTTGTCACAAGAGTTTTCAGCCGTAGACAGACAAGGAGCATGCCACAATACCACTGAGAAGGTGTAGAAGGCTCAGAAGCTACCAACAGCAAAAGAAAGATTGCACTGTATGGCAACGATGATGATCAGAAAAAGACAAACGGGGCAGAGAAAGAAAACGGTACCAAGAAGATGTGACATATGCCCAGCCCCAACGAGACAGGAAAAATACACCGTATCATACAGATTTGGAGCATGCCCAGGAGAAGCGAGACAAAACGAAGGAACGATATCACACAGATGAAGAGCATGCGCAGGAAAAGCGAGATAAAACGAAGGAACGATATTACACGGATGAGGAGCATGCGCAGGCCGAGCGAAATAGAAAGAAGGAACGGTACCACACAGATGAGGAGCATGCACAGAAGAAGCGAGACCACGAAAAGGAAAGATATCATACAGATCCAGAGCAAGGAGGTTCGAAGAAAAGAAATGTGGAGATTACAGAGAGATATACAAGAATTTACCAGATGTTAAGAAGGCCATTGGAAAGTTCCATCTGGAATGCAAAAAGGGACCAGCACATGCTTGCACTGTATGTCATAGGCTTTTGTTTCGTGATCAAGTTGTAATCTGTCACACATCAAAGTATGTTCCGGCTGTTCAACAATATCTCACGGGTAAGTATGTACATAAATGCACTGAAGACTGCAGCCCACATTGTCCCCATTAAAAATCACCCACGGGGAAAGAGTTGATATGTCACTGTTGTCACGGGCACATGATGAAAAAGAAGACCATTCCATACCAGGCCCAAAGTAATAAAATGAAGCCCCCGGACATACCTCCTGAGCTAAAAAGTCTCAATACTTTGGAGTCACAACTTATAGCCAAGAGAATATCATTTATGGAAGTTGCCGCTCTCCCGAAAGGGGGGCAGAAGGGAGTTATAGGCCCCGCAGTGTGTGTCCCGGCAGCCAGATGTAAGTAAAACACATCAGGTCCTTCCCAGAATGTCGACAAAAGCTGAGTTAATCAAAGTAAAACTTAAGAGGAAGCTACAGTACAGTGGGCATTACATGTATAGACAGATTAGTCCAATGAAAGTAGATGCTGCTCTGAAATATCTTGTAGAAAATAATGAACATTACATTGGCACGTCTATCAATGCAGACTGGGCTTTGTCATGGAATGAAGAAGGGCTTCTGGAGGGGAAGGCGACTCAGAAGTTCCTACAGCTCCAGAGCACGGCGAGTCAGTCAGTGAGGACAGTGATGACGTGGAAGGGCCAACTGGATATTGTATGGAAGATGATGAAATGGACAACATTCGTCAACAGATGAATATAGAAGAAGCCATGGTGGAAGCAGATCTGGTTGAGGAGGATGAACTGAACAACCTCTTGCGGGGGCTACCGCATGACACTTGCCTTCAGCCAATAGACATAGGGCAGGAATTTCTTGATCACCATGATGAACATATCCTGTGTGTTGCCCCAGGAGAGGGAGAGAAGCCAGTTTCTGTATTCAAGGAGGTCGGTGGAGAGGCTATGTACTTCCCAGTGCAATTCCCTAAAGGGAAGTTTTCTTTTAACGATGCCTAACAGAATTGGCTCCGAAGTTCTAATTTACAAATCGTGCATAATGTACATCACAACGAAGTTGATATTCCGTGAAATATTAACCTATTACTATAAAAAGACACTGATAAAAATATTTCAAATAGCAGAGGTATCAACCGCAGCGGTTAGGAATGTTCTTTGTTTTTCATTAAAGCTATGGATATCATAGAGTAGATATTTGCCAGCAAGAGAAGATCTCCATAAACAACGACTGATATCTGAAATTTAGGTAGATCAAAGTACTATAATCTTACAGTGCTAAATGAATGTAAATCAGGTTATACCGGTAGACATTATCATACAGGTGCAGATAGAAACCAAGAGCAAGTATCCATGCTTTTTGGCGTATTAGCCCTAGCCCCAATTAGCCCTAGTTTTTTTCGTTCGAACTGACTTTCCTTTTTGGTACCTTTTCTCACCAGCGCGACATACTGGATACTGACCTGACAATGATACTGCATTTTTGCAGCCACCGGAAAATCTACTTGGTTTGAGATTATTGAAGAGATACCGGATGTTTCGAATGAAAAAAAAAAACACAATATACATAACGACTGTATAAGACACTGGTATACGTATTGATATATGTAATAAAAAAAGTTATCATAGTTACATAATATTATAGTAGTTAGGATTTTTTATCATACAGACATCAAGAGAGAGTAACCCGTCATCACTTTAGCTATAGACTTCTGCTCGCTTAGAGGCAATCATCATAAAGGTTGATCCAAGTTTACACGTTTGTATCGTTTAAAGTACTTAACCATACTTTGTCGAGAGCACCAAAACACTTATACAAGACGATGAAGATTTAAATCAAGCGAAACATTACCTCTAAAACTGAGATGTATTAAGGGCATGATATTATGGTAACGTTATCATCATCACCATCAAAATACATATCTGTCGGTAATACAGTTCGGAGTCTATAAGCTCGGAGGAGGGTCCAAATAAAAAAAAAATACTATCATATATTATATCTGATTCATCTGAATGCAAAACCTTGTGACAACAGGCTTCTATCACTACAAGGGGTGATTTAAACCATCATTATCTAAATAAAAAAATGTATGAAACCATGAAAAATTCCTTACCTCACTGTCTCACAGACGTAGCTGAAGATCGTGTCGTCTGGCTCTTCCCGAGCCTCCTACTGTTGAAGAAAATCTGCATTCATATATACTCATCCCAAGAGTAAAACATACAGGGAAATGCCAACGTACGGGAAATAGTCCGTGGGCCTATGTATTTAACTCAAGTATTTATGTAATACCAAGTTCATTTCTATTACGTTCAGTCTAAGAAAAAAGCAACCTTTACTGTGACGGAGTGCTATAACAAATAAACCCTTGACTGTTCATTTGATTTCATAATATTATAGAGAAGTAAATCTACAACTGTTTTGATTAAAAGAAGACAAAATAATTTGTGAAGTGGCAAGTAAATTGAAAACACTTTATTATTTATTTCAATATGTAGATCAAGTGAACCTATGTATTGAATATCAAGTATGTGGCCATTTTCATCTTGGTATACCTTGGAATCCAGCGTTGCAGTATTAAATCTTTCATTAGTAGTGTTTATAAAGCTACCATGTGGCAATATACATAAGAGGCTCCAGATGTTGGTCATGAATAATGTTAACATTAATTCTATATGCAATGTACTTAGGCCACACCAATTTAATTTGTTTGATCTTGGATTCGCCTCTTCATTGCTTTTCTGCTTTGCAAATGTCCACTCAAAAATGCTCATATTTTGCCCCCAACAGTTTAGAAAAGCTCTTTTCTTCCTAGTTGTTACAGTTTTTTTTAAATCTATCAATGCAGTAGTTTGATTGAAAGTTCAAAATTCATTGTTTCAATATTATCCCAGCCTTTCTGTGTTGACTTCATGACTCCTATCATAGCACTTAGGGCTGTCATAGGATGCCTTGACCTGTTTTTATTTTTTTCGCCCTGTCGCTTATATTTTTTTTAATTCCGAGAACCGATTAAATTGGTGTACCTTAACTGAAAACTGGGTATGAGGTGATTTTATTTTTAATAACCCTACGATTCAACGTTTAAGTTTGATAATTTTAAGTAGTGGAAAAAAAACTAAAGAAAAACTGCATTCATATATACTCATCCGAAGAGTAAAACATACAGGGAAATGCCAACGTACGGGAAATAGTGCGTGGGCCTATGTATTTAACTCAAGTATTTATGTAATACCAAGTTCATTTCTATTACGTTCAGTCTAAGAAAAAAGCAACCTTTACTGTGACCGAGTGCTATAACAAATAAACCCTTGACTGTTCATTTGATTTCATAATATTATAGAGAAGTAAATCTACAACTGTTTTGATTAAAAGAAGACAAAATAATTTGTGAAGTGGCAAGTAAATTGAAAACACTTTAATATTTATTTCAATATGTAGATCAAGTGAACCCACGTCCTGAATATCAAGTATGTGGCCATTTTCATCTTGGTATACCTTGGAATCCAGCGTTGCAGTATTAAATCTTTCATTAGTAGTGTTTATAAAGCTACCATGTGGCAATATACATAAGAGGCTCCAGATGTTGGTCATGAATAATGTTAACATTAATTCTACATGCAATGTACTTAGGCCACACCAATTTAATTTGTTTGATCTTGGATTCGCCTCTTCATTGCTTTTCTGCTTTGCAAATGTCCACTCAAAAATGCTCATATTTTGCCCCCAACAGTTTAGGAAAGCTCTTTTCTTCCTAGTTGTTACAGTTTTTTTAAATCTATCAATGCAGTGGTTTGATTGAAAGTTCAAAATTCATTGTTTATATATGATCCCAGCCTTTCTGTGTTGACTTCATGACTCCTGTCATAGCTCTTAGGGCTGTCATAGAATGCCTTTACCTGTTTCTTTTTTCGCCCTGTCGCTTAATTTTTTTTAAAATCCGAGAACCGATTAAATTGCTGTGACCTTAACTGAAAACTAGATATGAGGTCACTTCATTTTTAATAATTGTTTATTGCAAATTCTTGCCCGAGGGCTAATTGCAGAAACAGAAGAGATATGGTATAAAAACAGACAATAAGTACATATAGAACTATTGATAACTACTAAGAATCTACTGGTAAAAACTACTGGGTTTGACTTCTTTTTTGAAGACAGAGGAAGACAAAGGATCCCAATTTTTCTATAATTTGTGGGTTTTCGGATGTTAAGAGGAGAGTGGTTTTCTTTTCATTTGTATATGTGTGAAAGTTTGGGTAGAATTTGGAGGCTACGTCAAAGAGTTTATTTCGTTCATTGTCATAGAGGGTACAATTTGATATAAAAGGCGTTTCGTCTTCCACCGTATTCAACGTACAATGTTTGCAAATTCGTTCATACACTTGGAGCTTCTTGTACCGCCCTCTCTCTTTCGAGAGGGTGGGCACTAATTCGTAATTTGCTTATTGCAGAGCGATTGTTAAAATCAGTTAAGTCCAGGTATTTTTCCATAGAATATGCTGTTTTACATTTTTTGTAGAACCTTAGCTTACCAGAATCAATATTTAACTTGTGGGAAATAGTTCGTTTATACATATCAGAAATTCTTAACCTTAACATGGTGCATACAGTTTTGATATCACAAGTAGAATTACACGAATAGAACAAATAAGAATATCCACTAGAATCTAATATTTCTTTCACACGCTGTAGTAATGTTCTTCTCTGACAATGCGCATTTTGTTGAAACAGAAGAGCGTAAGCTTGCAGCGGATGCCTATTACAATCCATTTGTACAAGTCGGAGCCAATATTTTATAACATGTAGTGAAATATCTATATCTAATGGCAGTCTGCCCAATTCAGCTCTAGATGCTAAATTACTACTATTTCTAAAAACCCCTAGTATATTCTTACAGTAACGCTGGTGAGTAGTTTCAATTGGTGAGTTGTCATTTATGGCTTCTGTGCCCCAAATTTCGCATCCGTACAGAAGAATTGGCTTAATACATGTATCAAATATTCTCAGTAAACACTTTGGGGAGACAGAGGAACGAGTGAGAGATTTTAAGCTGTACATGCCTTTACGTGCCTTAAGCGACAGTTGTTTTTTAGCCAGGGAGAAGCTGCCTGATGCTGTTATGGTCAGACCTAGATAACAGTAGGAAGAGACTATGTCTATCATGTCTTTTCCAAAAGAGAATGACCGACCGGATTTGTTAAATATCATAACTTTTGTTTTCTTTAGGTTGACTTGAAGTCTCCACTTCTTGCAAAAGTCGTTTAGCTTATTGAGAGCGCATTGTAATCCTTTGTCGGTTTCAGAAAATATAACAATATCATCTGCATACAACAGACACGACACGAATAGATTTTGCAGTGAGGGTGGAGAACAATCATCATTATCAAGCACATTTACAAGGTCATTGATGAACAAATTAAATAAAGTAGGGCTTAGGTTACAGCCCTGTCTGACGCCTTTCTTTGTTACAAAATGTGGAGTTAAGCCTGAGGGGGTTTTGACACAGGTCTGTGGTTTTGAATACATACATTTTACAAGTTTATAAAAATTACGCCCTACCTCTGAATTTAGCAGTTTATAAAGGAGGCCCTCTCTCCAAACACTGTCAAATGCCTTTTTAAAATCAATAAAACAGGAATAGAGGCGTTTATTTCCTGCGAAATATTTACTTAGAAGAGTATCTATGATAAATATGTTATCGCATGTACAAAAATTTTGTCTAAAGCCGGCCTGATTCGGGGAAATAAGTTGATTTTCATCAAGAAATTTGGTTAGGCGGGTATTAAGAATAGATGTAAACAATTTTCCGAGACAACTTGTTACGGAGACTCCTCTGTAATTACTGGGGTCGTCTTTTGCTCCGCCTTTATGAATAGGCACTATGTGGCTTGAGCACCAATCCTCCGGGAAGTATCCCGAAGATAAAACGAGATTAAAAAGTTTTGTCAGTGGCTCTAAAAGGACGTGGGGGGCGCATTTTATCATTTCGTTTCGAACCAGATCACTTCCTGAGGCTTTTCCGTTTTTGAGTTTAGAGATAGCTTGTTTAATTTCCTCTTTCGTAATAGGAGTATCCAATGAGTTGTTCTGTACATTTTGTTCTAGTTTTAAAAGTTCATTTTGTATATGTGTTTGAAAACTGTTAGGTAAGTTTTGGGCGTTGGTGTTGGAGTCTGCACCATAAAGATGATTAAAAACCCTACAATTCAACGTTTAAGTTAGGTGATTTAAAGTAGTGGTTTGAAAAAAAATGATGAAAAACTGCATTCATATATATATACTCATCCGAAGAGTAAAAAATACAGGGAAATGCCAACGTATGGGAAATAGTGCGTGTGCCCATGTATTTAACTCATGTATTTACGTAATACCCAAGTATTCACAGCCCTTTACGCTTAGTCTCAGAAAAAACATACTTTACTGTGATCGAGTGCTATAAGCAAATAAACTCTTGACTTTAAATTGGATTTCATAATAGTATAGAGAAGTAAATCCACAACTTTTTTGAGTAATAGAATACATAACAATTGATGAAACGGCAAGTAAATTAAAAACACTTTAATATTTATTAAAATATGTAGATCAAATAAACCTATGTACTGAATATTAAAAATGCGGCCATTTCCATCTTGGCATACCTTGGAATCCAGCATTTCAGTATTAAAATTTTCATTAGTAGTGTTTATAAAGCTACCATGTGGCAATGTATATAAGAGGCTCCAGATGTTGGTCATGAATGGTGTTAACATTGTTTTCATACAACGTACTTAACTGAAAACTGGATATGAGGTCAAAGTAATCTCAAAAATTAGAGATCCAAAATGGTGGACAGCTTGAACGTACACAGGGCAGTAAAGTTGCATTCTTCTGTTTAACGGAAAAACCCCAATTCTAACGTATAAATTACATTTTTTGACGTCACGATATGCCGTGATGACACAAAAATTAATTGATTTTACTACAACACTTTCCTCTTAAAAATTTGGTGGTCCTACAATGAATCGTTGATAAAAGCCTCACCCCATTCGTCCCAGTATAACCTAAAAGCCCGGTCTAAATAAGGTTTTAACCCTCAACAGTACACCTTCCCGGACTGATTAATCTGTACACCTGGGGTCCGCGCGGACCCCAGAACAGTTTTTTTGCTAATTTTTAGAAATTATCAACATGCTACCAGCTCAATTGTTTTGCAAAATGATGTGGGAACCTCTGTGTCCACATTACATACAAACATCATGCATTTTGAACTTGTTGTATTTTTTGGTGAAGAAAAGAAGACAAGAAAGAATACCCAATTTTTAAACCCATTTCCGACTGAAGGGTCTTTTGAGGCCCAACTTTGATCTCAGATAGCGGCTAAACGGCTTGCGCTAGAAGCATCAAATTTGGAGACCTTTCCTAAAATGTCTCTGGAAAAGGTTCATATTAGTCTAATTCTAGTAAATTGATGTTTTTTATGTTGCCATGGCAACGGGTTTCTAGCAGGCAGTTTTTTGTAAATAGAAGTAATTTTTGTTTAAATATAAAAGTTTTTTTTGAGTTTTATATTAAATTACACTTCTTTTCCAACATTTATAACATCCTACAAAATTAAATATAAGTTAAATCATTTAATATACATAGAATATGCTAATTTGATGACGTTATTGGTCAAAATCCAATATGGTGGACTATATTATTAGCTCTGACGTCATATGACGTCATAATTACACCAAAGTTATTAAAATTTAATTCTATTACTACACCATTCTCTGAAAACTTGGTAGACATACGATGAGTGCATAAAAACATATAAAAACGGAAATAAGGTAATGTATAAGAACGCCAGTGTATCCATTATGATCGAAAGCCGGCTGGGGTCCGCGCGGACCCCAAAAGAAAATCAGATATAATTTTTTGTATAAATGGTAGAAACGGAGTTTTTTGCACTGTATTGAGAGGCAACTTGTGGGTGACAATTACCTAAAATTTCAGAAAAAAATCTTTAGAAACAAAAAAGATATTACAGAATATATAGTGCTGGGGTCCGCCCCAGGTGTACTGTTTAGGGTTAAATTTAAATAGGCTACAGTAATTTCCTTTCATTTCTTTATGGTTGGTTCTGATTTCTTGCAGAAAACGCAGCATAAGTCGACATGGGACATCCGAATAAGACAACGGAAAGACGTAGGAGACTATGACTTCTGTTAGCTTTCAGAAAAAATGCCAGTAGTTGTTTAAGATACGTAGTACTATAGATACGTAATTACTCACGCTCATATACTCAAGAAAGTACTGAATAAAGAACGAATACGTTCCTTGTAAAACAGATATGTTGTAAGTCTTCTGAGGAATTATTATGTATCGATATTTTATAACTCGGCTCTCAGACGGGGTAAAGTATATAAACAGGAAGGCTTTATCATTATACGAACATCAATCATATTATTGATTTAGTTACAATGTATAAATGTTTGTTTGCACGTATATAAGTATGTTTGTGTGTGTGTGTGTGTGTGTGTGTGTGTGTGTGTGTGTGTGTGTGTGTTTGGGTGTTTGGATAATCACTGTACCTTTAAAAGGTATATACAAAATACAACATGGTGTACTCTGTTTTGCCGATGTATCGGCCCGACCGCGAATTAGATCGCCCGAAGGCCGGAGGAAGATCCGACTCGCGTTAGGGCCGGGACCGAGGTTAATTTATGTTTTACCCAACCAAGAAAACAAACCTTTCAATGCAAAATGCGCCAAAAATTGATATTCCTTTTCCCAAAAACGCAACAACAGCGAGACGGAGATGCAAGGTTTTTGACGCATTTTTTCTGAACTCTACTGGCCTGTTGGAATCTTTTTGCTGAATTTTACTACGCATAAACATTTTAGATGGCCACCCGTTCATAATTCTTTGACCCCTTGGATAAGGTAAGCGTCCCGTTAATATTTCTGCCAAGTTTTACTCTAGATCTTTAAACCCCCAAGAAACCCCTAAAATGTTTTCTTTACCAAATTTCAATATTCATTATCAGATGAAGGCTATATCTTTACTGTATTAAACTGCATAACCTCATAGGAAGGTCTTGTGAATGTTATAGCAAACCTACATCTCAACGTATATATATCACTTTCTTGTGTCCTTGCACAATAACTTATTACGTTTTAGTCAATAAAGTCTTAGTCAAGAGAAAAATTGAGGGAAACCGAGACGAAAGTAACCTCCCCATAACCCATCTCTTAGCAAAAAGAATAGAAAGATATACTGTCCGTTTAGAAAGATATACTGTCCGTTTAAAGTAGCCATCCATGAGCTTCGTTGGTAGCTAAAATATACTAAGTAGAATTCTCAAGTGTCACAGAAAGAGAAATCACAAGCATTTCATATTTTCTCACTGTATTGAGTTGAGTTTGAACATCTGGTATGAAGATTATAATTAGCGATGTTTAAAAAGCTGTCTACAGATTCCATTTGTTGCCAATTAAAAGGGTTGATAATGTCAAAATCATAATAAAAACCTCAATCTGTCCCTAGCAAATATTTGTTTTTATGATCATATTCCAGAGAAAATAAAGGCAAAACGCAAACTCCCGATATTCAAATTTCACTTCATTCTAGTAAAATACAGACGATATGTTTTCTATTGTTAGCTTGAGGCATCCATCTGCAAGTTACTGTAAAGTTTACTTTTCGAATTGATGCAATACGTATCGATGTGATCAACATACTAAAAGGTTATGGCAATTTAGACGAACCGATGACACTGCATCTATTGGATTCAGTCTTTTAAAGACATTTTAAAAGTTACATCCATTCACCGATGTTTGTTTGTCACGTATGACTCTTTGCTGCAATCACCGACGTCACGCCCCGGAAGCTGCAGTAGACGAGTTTCATTTCATGAACAAGGTTTGAGGAGTTTGGGTATGTCCCATGTACTTTGGTGTTGGACATTACCTTTAGAATTTTCGTCAGAGACTGTCGCACAATAAACCTTTAGTCTCCACTAGTACACCAGACTCCGTTACGACTTAATTTGTAACGCTGCTAGGATGAAGGGGGGGGGCAAAAATAACCTAAAATGTTTGCGCTAGAAGCAGCAAACTTGTTTTATTTCTTCTTTAACTCTATTTTGAATTACAATGCATTCGCAAAATATTGTACTTAAAAACCGCATTCAAAATGGCTGGTTTGCATACGAACGGCATGAAAAGAAAATAAAGTTGGAATTTATTTTATATAAATGTTTACCTGGATTACAAAGTTTGTACACTTAATATGATCTGGTTGTTAATTTTTTTCTACGCCTTATAGACCATGCCGCTAGAATCACACGTAAATAAAAGGTTAACTCAATATTTACGATTTTTCTGGGGTATTTGAAATTTTCTCAACATCGTTTTTATTTTCAAAACTGTAATGCAGTACTTCCTTTACTTTTTCTTTTAAATATCTCAACAGTTTATTTGCCTTACAGAAAAAAAACTATTCCGACTAGGCGTTTTTTTGCGTGTCTAGGACGCAGGTGCTGATTTCTATGACCGCCCCCGTATACTCTTAATTACTTTTGATATTGAAATATGTGTGTACGTGTTTGCGTATTTAGGAAGCTCCCATTAGTGATAATATATCACTATTCTTCCTAAAGTCATTTACATTAAGTAAAAAATTATATCATTAACTATTATTTACATACACTTTTAACTACTTTCAAGAAAACTTGTCTCACCAACATATGAATTATGATAATACAATGAACTTCATTGTGTTATATTGTGTTATATCAATAATTAACCACATTGAACAATATTACTTACAAAATGTTAGGCTGTAATATTGAATGATAAGAACGTCGATGTCATTTTGACGCAAATGTGATAGCACCTATGTTTATGTATGTAATAACACTGTTAGTCTTGTAATGTTTAATCCGAAGTAAAACCGTAGCTTATTTATCAAACAAGCATAAGGAGGGTATGGAATGATACAGTAGCGTGTATAGCGCCTGGATACATTTTACCCACTTCATAAAGAATGAAACCCACACAGTTAAGTATTTTAAAGGTGATTTTTTTATTGTGTACGTTCTTGGGTATATGTTTTTACTTCTTGGGTAAATAAGAATGCTGCGTGTTGCCATAGCCAAGCGGAGAGAGTCAATTTCTATTGCCTGTCGGCAAAGGTTTTCAAAACTGATCGAAGTCACAGCTTCTACTTTCAGTAGTCCTGTTCGGGCGATTGTCTTCAATTAGGTGGATGAAGGGCTGCCTGCAAGAATGAACAAAATACGCGTATAATATACCTCTGCAACTAACCTATTTCCAATGGAAATTAAAGAAATCCCGCACACATCTAGATCACGAGTTCAATTCTCAGGAAAATTACTGCAGCACCATACAATGAAAAATGAACATAGAAACATTCTTTATAAATAATAACAGACATACAATTTAAGAATTCATAGTAACGAGTATAATCTATTTTCACGTGTTTTTTTTTCCAGAAAATGATGGAGTTACTTTGTTGAAATGCATCGTAACATTCTATTTTCTGCAAGGTGTTTGCCATCAGGCATGGGATTTTTCTTACCATCGCACTTGGTGACGAGATCAGACCAGATGACGTTCTCCTGGGAGTAACAGTACACCCCCAGGCGGCCTCCGCGGAGAGAGGCGTCCAGAACGTCACCGGAGTCCACCACAAGGAGACTGTCGGAGTACAGACGGAACCTGGACGAAACGAGAATGCGCGAGCTTTTTATCTGGATAGATGATGTTAAGATTTGGAACAGCGGTCGAGTTCTTATATTACCAGTACATGTAGATTACAAAATGTAGCAATTTAGATGCCTTTCGTATAGTATAATGGATTCAGGAATCCATGACTAAGATGATAATGTGATAATATATTTTTCACTCATCTTGTGTTAAAAAAATATTGCCACAGTGAGGCTTACTCAATTTTGTAAGTAGCATAAAGTTAGTTGCCTTGGACAACAAACGTATTTAGCATGGACATGGGCATTTTATTATCAACCCTAAATGTTCTAGATTATAAGAGTAAAGAGGAATAGGATATTTTTTTAACCAAAATAACTGCATGCAGTATAATAACAATATATTTCTAGGATAAGTGTAGTATGCCAGAAATTTGGTAGGCACACTATGTGTAGTTTATATGTTACAGGGGTGAACCTCAAAAGCCGATCTCAAATGGGATTATGTACTGCACGTTACCTGATGAGTCCGATGTCCACCCGGTGCTTCAGCTCCCAGCGGTAGGCGGTGTTGTAGCTCCAGCCGACTTTGCTAGGATCCTCCCACAGCAGCTTGGTCTGAGGTTTAAACACAGAATGTAAAATAGTATTAAGTTTGTTATCAACTCGTTATTGAAAGATCAGTGCTGCCTCATTAGAGCAGTAAATGTTGGTTGAAATAGTTCAAAACGTAATGGTTTAGTCCAATGTCTTCTGTATCCAGTGTTCAAAATCCACAATTACGCTTTATGGAACTATCCATTCAAGCATGAGCTTGAGGTACATACTACCTATTGAAAACAGTTGGATATCTTATTTTTGAGCGCGTGCGTGCGTGCGTGTGTGTGTTTGGGGGGGGGGGTCTTCAATCATGTAATTATATTTAGCAGTTACATGATTGAACAATAATTAACTCACCTGTCCCGGGACCTCCGCACCCTTCCAAAGAGCCAGGGACAGGTCGTCACCAGGTCCGGTAGTCGAGTTCACCAACTAGTGGCAAACAAAATTTAGTTTGACCCTTATTATAAATTGAATTGTTTCTTCTGCCGTAAGTCAATGTGGTTATCATCTTGATTGACTATATTACTAATGTCTAAAAGAAACGGTGTTAATCTTATTGCCTTTGTAACAATAAGCACAACGATACATAACCATGATAATCAATAAATATAGAATACAACACGGGGTGTTTCGTATCGCCCGAGGTGCGAGCCCGACCGCGCGTCGAATCGCCCGACGGCCGAAGGCCTGAGGGACATCCGATCAGCGGGAGTGCTGGGGCCGAGAATAAAACGGAATACACCGTGTTGTATTTTATTTATGTCACACCCACCCAAGAAAAGACAACATGTAATGCTAAATGAGCAAAAAGTTGGTGTCCATTAACCCAAAAGATGCAACAACATTAATTCTAACGTCCAAATTTTGCATTCGAATTTCATTCTAATCGCGGTTAGGGCGAAAGGCGTTCGAATCGTTCTATGGAACATTTGGAAGCCCGGACCGTACCCGTTAAGAACCCCCGGGCCGTACCAATAGTTATCACATGGGCCGGAACACCTGTATCGAACGTAATCGCGGCCCAGGTAGGACATAAAACAGGATACTAGATGTGTATGATTACATATTTACATATGTAAAAACTAGCTAGCCGTAAAACAGCTTGATATATGCGACCTACCCAGATTGCAATTAACAGTTTTACTTTAGACATTAAAAAAAAAGAAAGAAACGTCTACCTTCAGCTGTACCCCCGCCTGTCCATCACTGCTGTCCCCTGCCTGTTTCCAGGACATCAGGTAGAACCGAGAGTTGCTCTGATAGCTGAAGACGAAACCCACAAAGTCGTCATCAACCTGGGTGTTCACAAAGAAGGTTCCACGGTAGTCCACACTGCCGAAGTTGGTCATGCCTGTTAAACGAGTTTGAATCAGAAAAAACAACATCAGAAGATAATGTAATCTATAATGTATAATCAATCTGATGTTTATGGTTGTTACTCGTCGGGGAGGATTATTCATACTTATAAAGAAAATGTAAAATGATTTTTAAAAATAATTTTGGTATAGCCTTCAAGTGTCTTAATTCTTGAAGTTTCCCTGAGTACTACACGGATCTAGGAGTAACTTAGGTACCGCCAAAATAATACAGTAGTTTAAAGAAGTCGCAGAGGTAATTGAATATAGGGTTAATATGTTAATTAATTTTAAACTTTACAATTCAATGTTCGTGACAAAGTTAGCTTACCAATAATGATTCCAGGATCGCTGTTCAGTGTCTGCGTTATCTCAGCGCCCTGTCAGAGAGTTAAAGAAGGCATTATACAAAAAAAGGGCGTATCTTGAATTCATATTAATATGTATTTCTAATTTTTAATTGTATGGACATACAGGTAGAGATGGACGGAGGGAACTGGTTGACCGGTGCACGGGCTTAACGCAATCCTTGCAAGATGAGTTAGTGAGTAATGGCCATAAAATTACGAGAAACAAAAATAAATACCTGATTGAGGAACTCCCATTTTGGCGGGTTGTTGGAGTTGGGTCCCGCGAGGTTGACGGTTCGGTAGTTCCTGAAGTCCGTGCTGCTGATCAGGTTGTTTTCAGGACACACGTCATCAGCGTCTGTCACTCCATCATTGTCAAAGTCAAGTTCACAGACATCACCGATACCGTCACCTGGAAAACATTGGATACAAAATGTACGTTACCAACATGCCCGTAGCCAGGATTTTCATTGTGGGTGGTTTTCTCACTGTTTAAGGGCCAACCCAGCGCCCTTAGTACTAGGCGAGTGCCCAAGAAGGGAGGGTGCTAGCTAGGGGGGGTTGGCGCTCGCCCGGAAAGTTGAACATTCTGAAATGGCATTTCCTGCGTTTCAGAGAGGATTTTAAGGGAAAAATCAGACAAAACTCTTTATTGTATGACAACATGAGCAGTTTTTCTACGATCCCAGTCCCGTTAGTGGTATGAATCAGTCCGAAATCTTGGACCTTTAGATGAAAACTAGACCTTTCAGCCTTGTGTGTGTGTGTGGGGGGGGGTCTTCCCACCCCCACCCCCGGCTACAGGCGTGACGAAAAAACGTTAAGAGAACGCACGACTGGCTCTAAGGTTTTCCTGAAATGCACAAGTACGTACGGACGTTATTAACAGCATCATCCTTTCTAAGTTCAAGTTTTGTGACACATCACTAAGAAAGACTTCAGGCACATAATTGCACGTTCGCCTGTAAGGTACTGATAGACACTTAAGATGAAGCAAGCCATATGTTGCAATATTCTTACCGTCAAAGTCGGCCTGATCCCTGTTTGGAACAAGGCGGCAATTGTCAATATCGTCAGGTACTCGGTCGTTGTCATCGTCAGAATCGCACTCGTTTCCTGCATAGGTAAAATATGATTCAGAACGTTTTACTGACTGTGTTCAGGACATATACCTGTAATTTTTTTTGTCTAAGTAATCTATGTAATTGATATACGTGAATAATCTACATATCAAAATCTTTAATGATATACAGATTTTATTAAACCTTGCCCTGGGGGCATTTTTACACATTATTGTTTTCAATATTTTATGTCTTAATCAGGTCATAGACCCCTGACGTTTTTTGCACTGCGGTGCACGTGGCGTAGTTACTTCCGCATCCGTTGCGTTTCGCTGCAGTGTGATGCGTTGCACGAGAAACACAGTACCAATACAGGTTGCTATATAGATGGTACCGTATGTGCAAAACAACAATTGTTGGGACAAGGGTAGCTTGATACTTATTTACGTATGTTTTAAATTTAAAGTTGGCATGTATTTGAAATAAGAAGGTGGAGCATTAGCACAACCATTGGGTACAATTAGAACGTAATACTTACCACAAGTAAACGAACTTTATGTGTGACGATTAATAGAATTATAAAGATATAACGATACATACCAACAAGCTTGAAGGTGGTTGCCAGGTTATTTTCGTGTTAAAATAAACCCAAGTAACATTAAGATATTACGCTGTTATAGACCATTATAAATCCCTTGTCCTTCGGAGCACAACATTTGTTGTTTTGCACATACAGTATCATCTAATAGTATATAGCACCCTGTATAGGTACGATTTGGGGGTATTTCTCGTGAAACGCATCGCACCGCAGCGATACGCAACGAATGCCTCAGTAACTATGCCACTGCAGGGCAAAACAAAAGGTATCTATGATCTAATTAAGACATGGAATTATTGAAAAACTATTGTGCCAGAATGCAGTAATGCCAGCAGGACAAGGGTAAACATCTTACCTTGTCCATCGTTATCCGTGTCCAGCTGAGCACTGTTCGGCTCCATTCTGCAGTTGTCCAGACTGTCAGGAAAACCGTCGGCATCACTATAAGAAGAAAAAAGAAAATACTTTTACATGATAACGATTGTTAACTAGTCTATCTAACATATTAGAACTAATAATTTCTTATTTCTTGTGCAGTTGTTTTTAGTATTTTTTATTGACTCGCCTGTATTACTTACCTGTCAATACCATTTGCACAGACGTCTCCGATTTGGTTCTGATCTGCATCGACCTAGAGATAGGCACAACGTTTACGTCAGGCTTACGTATGACAAATAAGACACCCTTCTGAAATCTAACGATTGCACAAATAACCAACCTTGCAGAATATTACGGAGGTTACCTGATCGGCGTTCGTAATATGTGGGCAGTTGTCGCAGGCATCTCCTACACTGTCTCCATCAGAATCAGTCTGGTTACTGTTGGGATGCAACGGGCAGTTGTCTTGGATGTCTATGAATCCTACAGATGACATATAGTGCATTCATTTAACATACATCAATTTGGACTATTATAACCCGGGTTTTAAATATTACTTTTTTTAGACTTTACACAGTAAAGTTGTTTTACTTAATAAGCAACCTATTTAGTTTAATACCGTCTTCATCGCTGTCCTGATCACAGACATCTCCCCACCCGTCACTGTCTGTATCTTCCTGGTCAGTGTTGATGTCCACCTGACAGTTGTCACACGCATCACCTACTCCATCACCGTCTGTGTCTGTCTGGTCAGGGTTGGCATGCAGTTGGCAGTTGTCCTGCGAAGACAAAGAAGACACAAAAACATACCTTATATCCAATCCTGTAATCAATTAAAAGGGAAAATGTAGAAAATCACAATCTAAAACTCCATACTACTATGTTTTGTTGAAAAAAATACTCGTAAAGCTTGCATGTTAATTTCCATAATTGTCATTTTAAAATGTTGTACCAATGTATTCAGGAAACCATCGTCGTCTGCATCGTCGTCACAGGCATCTCCTAAACCGTCATCATCAGTGTCCTCTTGTCCACTGTTTGGAGTCACCGGGCAGTTATCCTAGTGACAGTAAAACAGAGACGGAAATGTTGTCAACATATCAAAGGAAATAATAATAAGAAGAAATGTTTTTTATTGGCCAAACAGTACCCGTGCAGTTGCGCCAAACAGTACCCGTGCAGTTGCAGCCTTTATCGTCTGAATTGATGCAGGGTATCACATAATAATTAATACAAATCACAACAATCAAATTATGTACATGATAACACATATTCGCTCCACAATTTTTTTTGGAACTGTCGCAAGGGTCTGTGCGGCTGCCATTCGGCGCCACAAGGTGACCTCAATACGACTTTCCCCAACCGAAGTTAGGTACCCATTTACACCTGGGTGGAGACAGAAAGGTTGTGTAAAGTGCCTTTCCAAAGGGCACAGCATCGGGGTGCATGTCCAGACATGTTCCGGGTACAACCCGCTTCATAGCCGAATGCTCTAACCACTACGCCACCCAACGAAATAAATCGATACTTTGATCGTACTTTGAATTGCAAGATGATTAAATAAAAGATACCTGATAACAAGATGTGTCATTACACGGCAAGGACACGTCCGGGAAACCATCTTGATCACTGTCAACTCCACACGTCAGTCCGTCCTTGGATCCGGTATATCCGACTTCACACTGGAATACATGATATCAAGAGGTGCACATGTAAACGTCGCCGATTGTTGTTGATGAAATTTTATATATGTATTTCTAACATTAACAAAAAATCATCATTATAACCCATTTTGATGCTAAGCTCTTACCTTACAGATTAGTTGTCTCTTCTCGTAAACGCAGCTCGAACAAGGACCAGAACTGCCAACGCAGGCTGTAAAACATGTAAATGCATTTTTAATATAGAAGTTATTTTTTAAGGTATTCAGATATTATTTCGTCTTTTCTTTAATACTTGTCTCGTATCCCAGGCCGTAGTTTACACTCAGTGTGTTAGTATAACTTATGTAGAAAGGCTTACTGAAAATGTGCTTACACAATATGCATTCAGCCACATCCGTAGATCGGGAGAACGCCGTCCAGGTGTTGGCTGGGCAGGCTTTACAGCTGACTTGAGCCGGCTGGTCCTGGTACTGTCCTACCGGGCAGTCCTCACAGCTGTCGGCGGTGGTGTCATGAAACGTACCGCGAGGACAGTCGGCTGTAACAATTAAAACAAAAGGTACAACCAAAAATGAGTTTGCACTCTTACACAAAACTAAATTGAAATCTTTTTAACCTATATCCAACCTTCAAAATATTTTAGTGTTAAACAGTTTTCAGGAGTCAAAGGGAGAATGTTAAGAGGTCTTGTTTACATTGCTTCATTTTTACAGTTTCAACAATAGATCATAAGAATAGCTACAGAGAGATAATACCTATTATATGCGAGTCACAGACGAATACAATTTCCATAGTCCATACTTCATATTCCATTTTTTCTGGTATGCCTCCTTTGGATTTCTTTTCCTTATTACTACATTGCACCACAAATAATATTATCGTAATGGTTAAGTGGTTAGAATTAGTAGCCTCTGTTTTAGGGCTTCTATACATTAATTAATTTAACAGAACAACCTCGGACTACTCATTACTGTTTAGTTTACTGGACTCCTGTAAAAAAACAGTGACTTTCAAAATACACAAATGTACTCACTACAATATGCCTGATAGTTGTCCTTGTACGTGAGCTGTCCACTAGTGCAATTGACGTCCATTTCTGCAAAGCCCATATCGAACGATCCTGCCACAAGTTTCTGTCCTGCGATGACCAGGTTAAAGTCGTCGGTCGACAGTTTACCTTCGATCTCGAAGTAGATGTCGTCCAAGGCAAACACAAGGTCGTACTGTTGATTTTCGGTTACGTTGCTTTGTGAGGTGGTGGCCAACACTTCAAAGTGAATGGTGAACCCATCTGTGGATCTCTTAACCTTTGGGTTGACGAAGGTTCTCTTCTTGCCAATGATGCTTCTACTCTGTCCTCCACAGTCCAGTTCGATGGTCCCCAGCCCAATAGAGATGTCTCCGGCAGACTGACTAGATTGTAGCTGGCTGAAGAGCTGTTGGAAGTTGGCAATGATCTCTTGCATACTACTTTGACAGTCGCCGCCATAGAAGTAGAAGAGATCTCCTTTTACATGAGCTCTCCCTGGACGATATCTCCCTGTAGTAAAAAAAATGCGTTAGATATGCTAATAACAATGCATCCGATATTGACTGACTCCACCAACAATAATTAGTTAATTAATAAAGTGGACATTAATAGATGTTAATAATTAGTTACAAACCTAAGAAATAATAATAACAGATAGTAAAATAATACAGGTTTTTGGAATGTTTGTCATCTTAAAATCATTTTACATGAAACACTGTAAAAGTTGTAGATGGTTGTTTTAAAAAGAAGTAGATGGTTGTTCCTTTTTAAGAAACCTGACTATTCAAGAAATAGAAATCTAGGGCTCTTATAGCACTAGAGGTAACTATGTCAATAAAAATGCAAACCATATAAAGTATAATTTACCTGTACAGTCTGGCCATGGTCGAACGCTGGATGTCAGTGGTTGTGGAGAATTCGAATCTGCAAATACGGCGCTCCAAACACCTAAAACATTTAATCAACTAACGTAAGCTTTCTTTCAAAGAGTTAGACTAAATTACTTTTTTGCCAATGCACCAAATGGGACAAGCCTTTAGCTTTTAACAGCTGTCCATTACCTTGCGCATTGCAGTTGTAGGCATCCGCTGGACGACCTGCAAACTCCCTGTCCCCTTCACAGAACACTGTACAGGTCATTCTGCCAGTTGTGACGTCAGAGGTTGTGCACACTTTGCCACCGTATTGAGGGGAGTCAAAGTCTTCACTGCAAGGGGCTGAAAATAAATTCAGAGCCATTGATTTATGTGTTTGTGCGTCTGTCTGTGTGTCTATAGACACCTTAAATTAAATGACGCAAATAAGTTGACTTGTTAGAATTATTGGATTTTGGGCCCCCTAGCTGCTTCGTATTTTACTGCAGCCGAACTTTCAGTTTTAATATGTCATGACCTAGACATGCTAGGGGCACGAAATGTAGATGACATGTTACTTTTGTGCTAAGAAAGAGGTGACACCCCCTTAGCGGCTTGCTCTGGAACTGCAAGAACGCCTGTTTGATTAGAATTAAAAAAGGGGATAACTCAAGATCCGGTTGAATGATCGTCGTAATTTCTGGTAAGCTTAAGTGATGCTGGACATAAGTATGTGACAATTATGCAAATTTGGCTGTAATTTACATAATTTTTGAATTTCTGTAAATCAGCTGCATTACATAATAGGGCTTTTCGCGGTTGTGGTATATGTACTTGAGAAAGTGGACAGGTTCTGATTATGTAAATTTTAGATTTAATTAGCATAAATAATAAGAAATGTTTTATTTCAACTAGAAAGGCTGACATTTTTTTTGGAGCAAATGTAGCGAATGGCTTAACCAAATGTTACGACATTTCAGGGAAAGAAGGAGGCACACAAGGGAAAACAATAATTTTCATTGATACTCGTATAACTATAGTATGAAGTAACAACAGTTGGATAGCTATCCCCTTGACTATCCCTAGCGTTGTCCTTTTTATAAAGACTAGCAATTGCAAGGAGAAATGTTTTTTCTAACAAATCATGATAACTCACGTGATTGACATCTTTCTCCTTTGTACCCTGCAGGACACTGACAGGATATCGTGTTGTGGCCATCCACACAGGTGCCACCGTTGTCACATGCTCCAAGGAAGCAGTTATTTTCATCTGAATGTATTGATGTTGCAGTCATTAAACATGTCATTCTAAAATATCTGCTTTTGAAACATTTGCCAGTAAACTGTACTTCCTTACCCAAATGTTTTAATGTAGAACCCATTTCTTTGTCATGGTATGACAGATCAAGCCTCTTGTCACTTCATGCAATGCAGACGACACTATGAGGTGTGTCATTGGTTACAAGAAGTCTATTCCTTGACGAAGACTTGGGTTATACATTTAAAAGTTTGGATGCGATAACCTAGGCTGGAAATTACAGTTCAAACGTGTTTTCAACAATGAGTGCAATCGTGATGCGGTGCCTCACAATATGTTTTCTATATCAGTTTAACTTAAATAATTACGATACTCAGAAGTAAATATTGTATGAATAAAGTCGATTTGCGGTGATTTTTCGATCACGTATGTTGTTTATGTTTGGCTTGAACACAAGGTCCGTTCTGAATGCATGAGGGGACTTATTGTGAACCTAGACCTAGTTGCTTATGGATGCTTATCGGATGTGGTCTGTATGATACGAAAGACCATAGGTACACTAATCATTTATTTTTTCTTGTGTGTGTACTTCGAGTTTCTATGAGTATTTCGAGTTTCTATGAGTACTTAGAGTTTCTATGGGTATACTTAGAGTTTCTATGAGTACTTAGAGTCTGTATGGGAACTTAGAGTTTCTATGAGCACTTTTTATGGGAACTTAGAGTTTCTATGAGCACTTTTTATGGGAACTTAGAGTTTCTATGGTACTTAGAGTTTCTGTGAGCACTTCGAGTTTCTATGAGCACTTCAATATCTGTGTTTTTTTTGTGGGTGATAACAATACAATATTAGTTGCATATTCCTGTTAACCCTTCAGGCAACTAATTTTATTTCAAAGCTATTAAAAAGATGGCATACTTTTTATATTTCAAAAGTTTTTCTGCTTACGATGTTCAACACGTTTGTTAATAGGTGAAATTAAATTTTGGCATAGATTATGTTAATGACCCTGAGTACTACACAGAAACTACAAATATGTGCAAACAAGTAAATTGGACCATCTACTATAATGACGTGCCTCTGACTTCACGTTCCAAGAGTAGACGAGTCATTTTCGTGGACAAGTTGACGCAGGCAGCCGAAAGTTTGAGTAAGTGGCAATTAATTCTAGTGTTGTTTAGTCTAGTGTTTCTAAGTTTAGTTTTTTTTTAAATTCTATTCAGAGTCAGAGAAATCTCTGGTTGCAAATAAAAACATTTACATACCTGTCTGACAGTTGGCACCTGTCCATCCAGATGGGCAGTCACAGCGGTACTCGTTGATGAGGTTAAGGCATGTTCCGTTATTCTGACAAGGTGAGCTGGAACACTCGTCGACATCTAGGATACGGAAATGATTTATTGAGTTAACTCAAGTTTAAACACAGGTGTGAATAGAATAATAGACACCTTTTCATGGTGCCATGACGCATCTTTTTACTATTCAACTACACAAATATCAAAGGATCTGCTTCTTTCTGGACGTCACAAAATCTGACAAACAATAATCCTCAATTTCTAAGTCTATCTAGGTGGTGTTAATGCAGGGAGATAAATTTTAAAGCAAGGTTAACCCTGACTACGTAGTTTACAATATGCCAGAAAGAAAACATTGGCACCGAAACATTCGTCTCCGTTATTGCTCTTGCCTCCTATCCCCTAGTCTCCAATACAACCTAAACGGTTTGCAGATACTACGGAACAAGGTGGCTAAGTAATAGTTGCATATTGTAGGTATTACGATACGTCTTCATACGTCTAATGTGTAACCAAACTTGTAATGGATAGTGTGTGCTTTCACGACTCCCTAAAGAGTTTAGTATATGTATATACTTACTAATGGAGGTCAATCGAATAAAAAATAGATAAATAGGATATTAAATCGTGTTTCATTGAGGATGTTAGGAAAGGCCGTTATTATGTATGATAATTATTCTTGTTGAAGAGATTCATTTGTCACGTATAGATACAGTTCCTAGTGAATTCTTTCATCAGTGACAACTTTGGAAGGATAAGGATACTAACCTCCAAATTTTCGATGGCTATCAGTCCATCTTGTTCACGGAGTGGCCTAATCTCGCGAGAGCGCGAGACTAGGCCCGAGACTTGCATCGGTCTGTCATTACACCAGAAAGACTGCAAATCTGCGTTAAGTCAACACCAACTCCAGGCTGGTCACAACATCACTACCAGGCCCATCTCTGACATTATTGAAATCATAGATCAAGAGTCTCGTAACCCACATAGGAAGATTAAGGAAGCGGTGCACATTCAGTTGGAAGGTGCCAAGCTAAACCGGACAGAAGGTTGGGAGCTCCCCAAGACTTACTTACCCTTACTTCGGAGGGAGGCGACGGGGGGTGGGACCCGACAGACCGATGCAAGTCTCGGGCCTAGTCTCGCGCTCTCGCGAGATTAGGCCACTCCGTGAACAAGATGGACTGATAGCCATCGAAAATTTGGAGGTTAGTATCCTTATCCTTCCAAAGTTGTCACTGATGAAAGAATTCACTAGGAACCGATAATTATTCTGCCTTGATGTAGACTGATTGAAAGTAGTTGCATCTCTAGTTGTTGTGAAAAGCCGTTCTTACCGGTACAGTAGATTGATCCTGAAAGTTGATATCCAGGCTGGCAGGCACAGGTGTAACTGCCAGCTGTATTGTGACAGTTGTGTTCACAGCCGCCGTTGTTACTGGAACACTCGTCGTTGTCTTGACAGTTTGTTCGAAGAAAAGAAAATCACTGATTAGCTTCAAATCTAACTAAATCCAAAATATTTAACCAAGACGTACGGTAACTTTATCATTAGAACACTTTACCGAAATAGCCAGCTTATTTATTATTTAATTACTGTCCTGATAGCTATAACAATCTAGTAACATTTATAGTGGGGTCGTGTGGCGTCGCGTCGCGGCAGAGTTCCGGGTTCGAGTCCTCACATGCCACCGATCTCGGAAAAGGCACTTTACACAACTTTCCTCACTTAGCTCAGGTAAAAATAAGTATTGTCCTGTCATGTATTTGTCCCCTGTGTTGTGGCGGCATTAATATAAGTTGGAACAACTTGAGTGTGCCGTCACCACGTCTTGTGATTATATGTTGGAATAAAAAAAAATCTAGTAACATTCACTGCTTTGTTTTAAGGATGTGTTTGCATGTTATGATAAAGACAGCGTGGTTACCTGTACAGTCGGTACCTTGGTATCCAGGGCAGCATCTGTGGCACGTTCTGTACCCTGTGGTATATTGGGTCCTGAAACATGTTAACATGTGAGCATTATGTAAATTTGTGTGCAATCTTTTCCAATGCATTCATCCATGCTCGTTTTGAAAGTAATGTACAGACAAAACCGGTCGTGACAATCAAAATCATCAATTAGTAAGTTACGACGATTTTACAGCGGGCGCTTGGCAAAAATCAGCAATTGCTAATCCTGAGAGAAAGTTTAAGGATGAAACCAATGTCACGACATCAAAATATTTACGGATAATTTAAACAATTGATGAAACGTATAAAATGTCTATAGGAATGACTTAAAAAGGATGTAAGACAAGCTGTATCTTAATGTTGCTTCAAGTCTGTAAAAAGTATGTGCAAAATATCTACATAGCTTGTACAACCTACAACAAACGCTTGGTCAAACATAAAGGTCCTTTCAAATTAAACTGCTTGAATTTCTCAAATTATTTAAGAAAATATCACCTGTATCTGGTACATCTGCCCCATCCTAAAAATCCGCAGGGTATGGAAAACTGGTGGAAATAGCTCTGTGCGTATGAACACTGGTACGGTACAAAACATTGAGAGCATCTGAAAGGAAGAACGTCAGTAAAAGCACATCATGTAGAAGCTAACTGTGTGACGAAAACAAACACCCATTCACATGTAGAATGTATGTCTTGTTACTGTTGTGTTAATTCCTATATTACATCATCCAAAAGAAAATGCTGACTATTTTTATTTTTTTCCGCTGGAGTGTTGAAATAGGTTCCCTACAATGTCCGTAACTGTCTTTAACTGAAATTGACAGAGATACCAAATTATATTTTATACAAATTTGCATGGTTGAGAAATGAGTTATTCAGTTTTAAAATGATGATAAATCCATGCCTGCCTCATGTAAAAGTTGAATTAAGTTAAACATTCAACATGTTAGACATAAATCATGCAAATCAGGGGCTAATATACATAGTTCTTAAGCAATTGGTACAATATCTGTCTGTTTATTTATTTTGTATACAATTTGGCGTGGCGATACATATAGCTCATGTCCTCTTCAGCCACGCAAAGTCATTACAATTACAATTAAGGGGATGGTGCACTGTTAACTATTTTATATATTTTCAATGCCATGCATATACACTTTTTCATTCCTTCTTATGTACGCGTCTCTTTTTTTTCCTTAAAATGAGAATACAATTACATACCGTGTTCCGGGTATCGCAGCAAAAATGCCAAGGCAGACAAAGATAATGGACAAGACCATCATGCTGGTTCTCAAAATCGCTGAAAAAATCGCTGAAAAAATGCAGAAGCTTATAAAGATTTTAAGAGAAGATGTCTCTAACTTGAAGGCATCCAATGCAGTTTTTAGGGCTTGGAAACACGATTTTTAAAGTCAATATTCTAGTCATCTATCTACATAGTGAGTTAAAACATTAGTACAACTGACAACACTCAGGCCCACACAGGACAAGCAGAGAAACTTCTGTGCCCAATGGATAGCCACGGGTTATCCCAAACAATGCAAGATCCAACTAGAAATGGTTTATGGATCTGGCTTTGGTTACTAACCCCAATATGATTGAAAAGACTACAGTTGTCCCGGGAAGAAGTGACCATGACATGGTTATGGTGGATGCTAACTTGGCACCGAAGCAAAGCAAAAAAATCCAAGAGAAAAGTTTACATTCGCACAAAAGCTGATGAACCAGCCATCAAGAAAGATCTCACGGACTATGCAAATAACTTTGACAAAAGAACAGAGGACATGTCAGTATCACAGAAGTGGACAGATTTCAAAGACAAGAACATACTATGAACAGGCACATCCCAAGCAAAATGACTTTAAGCAGGTACAGCCTGTCCTGTTTTAACAGAAATCTAAGGCGACATTGTCGTAAGAAACATCGCCTTTATAACAAAGCTAAAACAAACAGGACAAGACCAAGACTGGAACAAATATAAGAGAGTTAAAAAGGGAGGGTAAAGAAAAGCATAAATCAAGCACACTCAAAATATGTGGCAGATATACTGGGAGAAGCTATAGTTGACAAACCCAAAACATTCTGGTCGTACATAAAATTACTGAGGAGAGAACTTATCGGGGTTGCACCCCTAAATGTGGGAAATACCATTATCAGTGACAATAGGGAAAAAGCAGAAGTACTCAGGTCACAATTCAAAAGCGTTTTCACTGAAGAAGAAACAACAGATATGCCATCTCTGAGTCAGCCATATACTCCCCCCATGGAAGACATAGAAGTTTCTATTGGTGGCGTGGAAAAAATGCTTCAAGGTCTCAACCCATCTAAAGCATGCGATCCAGATCAAATACCACCCTGGCTCCTCAAAATAACAGCTATTGAAATCACACCTGTGTTAGCCAATATTTTTCAACACTCGCTGAACACCGGAGAGATACCAAAGGACTGGAGGGATGCAAATATTTGCGCCATTCCCAAAAAGGGAGATAGAGCGGTCCCCAGCAACTACAGACCTGTTTCACTGACCTGCGTGTCCTGTAAACTGCTTGAACACATCATCCACAGCCAAGTGATGAAGCATTTAGAACGTCACAACATATTGAAGGACTACCAGCATGGGTTAAGAGCTAAGCGATCCACAGAAACACAACTCATACTAACAGTTAATGGCATAGCTGGTGCACTTAACAGTAAAAAGCAAGTAGATTTAGCGATACTTGAATTCACAAAAGCGTTCGACAAAGTTCCCCGTTGAAGTCTTATTTCAAAACTGCAGTATTATGGAATCCAAGGAACAACACTATAGCTAAATTGGCTAAAATATTTTCTAACCAACAGGGACCAAACAGTAGTGGTGAAAGGGAAGGCTTCGTCTCCAGTTAGAGTAGCGCCAGGAGTTTTGCAAGGAACTGACCTGGGACCATTGCTATTCCTCTTGTATATTAATGATCTACCAGATCAGCTTGATTTAAAGGTGATATTATTAATTGCCGATGACTGTCTGTTGTACGTAGAACTGTCTACACAGATTGGCTCACACATTTTACAAAAAGATTTGAACACGCTGGAAGAATGGCAAATCAAATGGCTCATGCAGTTTAACCCAGACAAATGCTACATTATGCATGTATCAAACAAACGAACCCCACATATAACTAGGTATCTGTTCTGTGGTCAAGCTTTGGCAACAACAAAAACCAATCCGTATCTCGGTGTTACATTGACAAGTAGCCTTAAGTGGGGCACGCATGTTAACAACATCACTGCGAAGGCCATAAAAACATTTGGAGTGATTAGGCGCAATCTGTGGTCATGTCCAACAAGGGTAAAATCACTTGCATACACGTCGCTTGTAAGACCAAACCTAGAATATGCCGCGACTGTATGGGATCCATATACAAAGAAAGACAAAGATAAACTGAAAAGGGTACAGAACCAAGCTGCAAGATTCTGCACGAACAACAATCAAAGGGGCGCTAGTGTAACGGAAATGAAAAGAAACCTACAGTGGGGGTCGCTGGAAGACAGGCGTAGAATGTCCAGACTGTGCATGATGTACAAAATGACTAATAAACTGGTGGACGCACTAAGTATCTAATACCAGCCCAGAAAAGAACAAGAATCAGTAATGCCTTCAAATGCCAGAGTTATCCACCAAAAATTGAGGTATTCAAAAACTCGTATTTGGCCAGAACTATGGTAGACTGGAACTCGTTGCCACCAAGCACAGTTGGGGCATCATCACTAGAAACAACTCCTGCAATCAAATGTGCAAAGATTGAGTGTAACAAGCCGTTCGGTGTGATATAGCTAGCTGCCGCCGCGCCGCGTTCCTGCGAAGCAGGTGTGTTACGCCGAAGGGTGGTTATACCGGCTATACCGATACAGATACAGAAACAACCCCGTCCCAATGTATATTGACCCTTATGGAGCAAAAATATGATGGAAAATGGTCCCTGGAAGGGCCGTGGGTTGATTTTTAGGGTACAACCCAGAAAATGAAGGACTCCCGGGGCTTGTTTCTGCAGTTTTAAATGCCCAAACTATGACATGCTGACTCAGATGTGATAATGTGTCAACATCACAAAGATTGCCTTATTCAGAATATTTCCAAATTTGCTGCCAGTGAAATCACCATGAATGCCTTTAACATAAAAGTAGTGTTGAGTAGGGCCCGTTCGGTTGTTTGCAAAGGCAACGTACTGGGGAGAACTGTTAAAATGTAATTGACTATCAAACTGAAAAGAAGTGCAGATGAAAATCATCAAATTATATGTAACTCGGTATTCAGCCATGTTTAACCTCAAACGGTTAGAAACATCAAAGTATAAAGTAATATAAACCCATCGACAAGCTTGTTCATAATGGCAACAGTATCCAAACAACCCCCATCTCCAGTACTGCTTTTTTTTAGATGTTTAACGGTTGCCCAAATTGCATCTTAGTAGCCCGATACTATTTGGAACTCCATTAGCAATGGAGAAAAAGAATGCCATAGCAACAGACAGCTGTGCCTATGCACCGCAAGAACATATCTCAGACAAATAAATCAAAGAATAAGACGCTTTTGAAAGTCTTAAGGCTGCTGTTTGTCCGAGAAAGATATAGGAGAAAATAATTTCTAAACGTACTACAGATGTAGGAAAAAGTACAAAACTACATGTTACGACTTGTTAATGTGTAATGCCGCACGGTATTCCAAGCTATATAGCTTAGCTTATACAGCAAGTTGTCATTGGGTCTTAAAATTCTAACACTATTTCAGAGAGAACATTAAATATACGTAAGGTGTTGATTGAAAAAGAAATACAGGTTGCCAAAATATGCTAAGGATTGGTTCCACAACACTACAGTACACTAGCGTTCTTCTACTTACCCCCTCGCAGACGTTTCTGCCAACCGTAGTCTGCTGTTCCCACCGACCGTCTCACTGTTAGATGAAATATCGTTCATGTATATAACAATTCCCTGTGTAAACACCAACGCCAATATTAATATCCATAAATGTGGATTTAGATCTTAAAGCAATTTATTATCCTTGTAGAACGGATGGGGAAAATGATTGCATTACAAATATTTTGTAAAAAGATGCCTGTGTCTATAGCCAACACTGAAAAACCACGTTTCCAAGAGTTTCCAGTCCCGCACACGCCCGTGAAATTCGCGTCCATGGATTTCCGGGCTCCGCGTGTACGGCCCCGGATATTTCCTTACACTCCCGGATTCGTGCTCGCCGTGCACGTGCACGGACATTTACGCCCCGCACACTTGGCATGTGTTGGGGAGCGGCTAACAATAAGGGGTAATTAGGTACTGCGTGTATTCATGTTTCAGGTGATAATTACTTGAACCAAAGTTGCCAGTACTTTAATCTAAGCAAATTAGATATAGAATGATCAAGGATTGTTAATACAACATTTGAACCTATGCGTCCTTCGCTTGATTTATCGTGATGTCGTCCATACGACAAAGCACATGTGAGCGTAGGGCGCCCCGACGCTGGGGTTATATAACCTACTTGGTCAAAATGACATAAATCTACACTCCGGTCTAAATCTGAATTTTTTTATTTATTTTGGAAATAATAGTTTATCCGTGAGGTTCATTACCATGATGTAATCAAACGCTTGACTAAAGGGGTTTGAACTAAGGTGACCTGATCAGTTTGTTATGATTTTTAGGTACATGTATGGGTAATAATATGCAAGCTTTACATTGTAGTTCGGTCGATGTGTATTGTGATGTGTCAGACATGGTGTCCATTTATGTGAATAGCCTTTGTGTAAACAAAGGGAGAACTCACAGCGTCCCCACGCCTGGTAAAATACTGAAATCCAGCAAAACAAGTCAACCCTCGTGACATTAATTGTGGATTTTGGATACATTTACAAACACTAAGGTTATGTTGGAGTTAAAGTGTGGTTTTATTTCACTCAGTGAGCGACAAGTTGTGTAATTCTAGAACGAATAAAGCCATGTAATCATGACGAATTAGAATTATGAAGATCATTTGTCTGCCTTGAAATAAATACATTTACACAATCAGAAACACCCTATCATCCAAGTGTTCAGACTGCACAGGCGATTTAACTTAAATCCTTTAATATAAAAACAAGATCGTTGTAGTATTGAATGCGATCACGTGATTATATGACTGACGACCAATCCTACCTCGCTCTCGCCGGGACCAGCCAATAAGAGACGCGATGCTTTGTTTTGGTGGGTCGTTTGAATCTTGCTTTGTCACAACGACGTCGACGGTTTGCTTTTTCAAAACACGTTTGTCTCGGCTTGCAAAGATTACTATTATGTTCCTGAACTTACTAAAATGGCGTCAAACATTCCGTTCTGTTACTTCGTTTTCGCAACGGAAGAAATGACTCTACTACACGGGCCGACAATTTGCCGACAACACCGCAACGAACCAAGAAACCGACAGGAGGAAGGGTGAGCTAAAACAAGGATACTATTATATATACGGCACTATCGTTACATATATCTTAAACATGTTGTTTAAAAACCTTGGCTAAGTTGTGCCTACGGCAGAAATATTTATTTTGGCAAGAAGTGTACACTATTTTTTTTACTGATTAATAACATAGTTTATTATTTCTACTTAGAAGTACATCGATATAGTTTGTATGTTGCTCAGAACATATGTATTTTTTTCAGGCGCGGATTTGGGATACTTTGAGACGATTTGAAGAAACTTTATCGCCAGGCTGTCTGAGAGCTCAGAAAAGAAAGAAAGAAAAGCGACTGCAGTCACACAGAGGAGGGTGAGTCTATGCAAATGTATATCTTTGCATACGAAAGCCGACAAGGCTCTTGACAATTTGAATTGTTTTTATTACCGAGGGAAATGTTGTGTTTGTATTGTTCCCATGATTACAATGAAAAGAAACAAGTAGACGTTGATGCTTGATGAATGGAGCCTTTTCATCTGGACAAAATTGTTGCTGTCTGACGAAAAAACATTCGTTAAAAAATGATAAATGACTTCTCCTCGAAATGTGTCCATACAGACGTCCGCATCTTTGCCAGGCTTGTTTATAAAACGTCTAGTACATGTACACGTAACTTCAAATGAAATTCAAAAATGCCTTCGACTTTTGACTTAGATTTTCGTTTTTCCATGTCCTGCAGGCCAGGCTGGAGGCAAACAGGCAGACTGCACACCCAGGCTCAGATCTAAAGGCGAGGGTGCTGTGTTAAAGCGCCCGGCAGGCTCCGACGACCCAGGCCGGCCCCGCTGCACTCCCGCCCGGGGTACCGGTGCACCCCGCGCCCAGCACGCCGCTCCGGCCTGACTGCGATCACAACCGACACCAACACCACGCCATCCCGCAGACAGACAGGGGGCAATTTGTCCTTCCAGGATGAAAACGTTTCGTTATGGTCCCCTGAAGCAAGGGGGTGGCATACCTCCTGGCCTGAAATCTACAACAAGCCTCATTTTGTAGAGGCGACAACGCAAACTTTACAAAACCGACAGCTTGTCTTTAACGACATTGTAAATTGAATACGTGTTCATGTAATTAATTTCTGAGCAAATGATCTTTTTTTGTAATGACGTGATATTGTTTTCTGCCAAGCCTAACTTAACTTCATGTTAGGTTTGCAATTATGTTTTTGCTACACGTACATGTATTTTGAAGAACTTTGTTTGAGGCCTTCTTTGTTCATTGAAAATTTAGTCTTTTGACTGTTTGTGTAAGCGCCATTCACTTTCATGATCTGAGGGCTATTTTCCTCTTTTAACCTGATGATATGTCAGTATTTGTTACTTTTTAACATTTTTTGCTAAAATGGACTTCTATTTGGAGGTGACTGTGATGAGATGTGATGTTAGTTTACTTTTTAAAGTTAGAGAAATCTGTTAATTACTAGTAATTTCTGAGTTTACACCGGGTCCAACGATTTTAAAAGTCTAGTCCCTGGAAGGCTAGTTCGGGAAAAAGCTATTGTTTCTATATTTCGGCTACACATTTTTGTAAAGTACCAGGTTACATTATTGTATAGTGTTATCATAGTGCGTAACGTGTATACACTATACATAGAGCGTTATTTTTGTTAGTCTGTAAATGGCGATCCTGTTTATACAGGTGCACGGCCATTTCCTGCCGTGTACGGGGATGTACAGGGATCGTGTCCGGGCATATAACGTCCAGTACACGACCTGCACACAAAAAGTGGTTCATTTCCGGGAGTGTACAGGACATGTACGGGACTGGACACGTTTCGTGTGCAGGACGGAAACCCCCGGGTTCTACCGGAAACCTAAAATATCCGGAAAAGTGTGCGGCAATTTCTCACACGGAAATTAGGGATTTTATGCGGTGCAAGGGCACTGCCTCCTCTCTATGAGGTCAGTAACATGATTACGCCCCACTACAGTATGAAAACTATCTTAAACGAATATTGGCAGATCAATTACATGGTGCATATTAAAGCTTTGCTAAAGATATTCTTAAACGTCAGCATGTTGTTGGGTATAAGAGTCCACCTATCAATTTACTATCATGTGTTATCAATCTTCTTTATATTGTATGTTTAAGCAACATACGAGCATAGAGCAAGTAAACATGTTCATATCCTATATACCGGTACTTCTTTTGGACCTAAGAAACTTGTACTTGAGGCAATATGGACCTTAAGCTGTTTTCAAAAGCATTGTTTTAACGCTTATTTGACGGCGTTAAACAGACGGTTTGCCATCATTGCTTCTATTTACTAACCTGTGTTATAAATATTCTTCACATTGTATGCATGAGGAACATACGAGCATCGATCAAATAAACATGTTCACGTCATTTATAGCAGTACTTCTTTTTGACCCTTGAGTAAGAAACTTGTACTTATGCGTATTTGGAAAGCTGTTAAAAGAACGGTAAGCAATCTAGCACTTCAGTTGTTTTCAAAAGCTTTGTTTTTAAATGGTAAGCCCGTTTGCTTCCTTGACCTTTTTATACGTATGTGTTCTTTATATTGTGTGTATCAGCAAAATACGATTGTTGAGAAAATAAACATGTTCACACCATATATTGCAGTACTTCCTTTGGGCAATTGAGTAAGAAGCTTTTACTTATGAGTATTTGGGAAGTTGTTGAAAGCACAGAAAATAATATGGCCATTCGACTGTTTTCAAAAGCTTTATTTTTAATGACAAGCCTGCCTTGTTGCTTGACTAGTACGACGCCCTTAGTAGCGATTATTTGTAGACTTTAAACAGCTGGTTTGCCATCATTGCTTCCTCCTTTTGACACCTTCCTAAATACTAACCAATTCTTAGTTTAATGTCAAATCCAGGTATTTTCAATGTTCTATCACATGTGCCGACTTGCTTTACTATCGTATTAACTCTATCTTATCTTAGTGACATTAATTATAGAATCTTGGTAACATTGATATAAGTATACTTTGTTTACATAGGGATACTCGTATTAAACGACGCACTGATATTCTACCTTGTAGCTAGACACTGTGCGGTGTTATCACCTATAACGAGATATCATTGTTGATATTTTATTCTACATAAATAATATTGGCGTTCTTGCAAGTTTTCAAACATAATGATTTTACAAATTTACTAAATGCGTTAGATAGAGCTGATAGTAGGCGTGTTTTTAAGTTTAGATACTTGCAATACAATAGTCTTGCAATTGCCAATGTACAGATAAATACTCCAGTGAGGATGTAAGTCCACAAAGCACACCACAATAATTGTTACGAGCATGCAACATGTAGTGAAGCTACTGTCGAATTAGAGGGTGACCTTGAATATTGTAATGATTCTTTACTTTGGTATCAATAACACACTCCTCTCCCGGGCAAGATATGACTGCAATTTTTTTTTTAAGATTGGAAGCATGGGGAGTCCAACATACCTCTCAGACGACTCAAAAGGGCTGTAAAGGTTGTCACTATAATTGTGCCTCAGGGATTTAAAAAAGAGCCTCAATTTTAAATATATGGGTACATAAGGGTAAAAACGACAAATATGCGTTTTTTTATATATTGACAAAAACTATACTTTAATTCAGAAGTGTAATCGCCCTTCAGCACCTTGGACTGACATCACTGGTGGACAGAAGGGAGCAGTTGTGCCTGAAGTTTGCGCGGACGCTGATGGAGTCTACATTCAGAGACTGGCTCCCGAGGTCGAGGGGGGAAATATCTGGTCGAAACACTCGCAACAAGCAGAAACTGAACACTAGGGCTGCGGACCGGTACACTGTACCGGTCCAATACCGTAAAAATCGTTTCGGTACAGGTCCAAAATACCGGATCATGAAGTAACGAGTATATACCGAAATAGCTAGTTTACACCATGTATATGACTAAAGATAGGTAAATCCTACCACAAAGACGAAAAATTAGCACTGGAAAAGACGTTAACACCGTCGATTGATTTGAGATCCTCAGTCTCACTAGACATCGCGAGAGTGTGGCTGATCCAGGGTTGTGATTGGTCAACAAACTCAAATCAGGTCAGAGGCCTTTGTTGCTTTTGTGTCGTGTCTGTATTTTGCCGCGTAAGCCTCCGTGAAGAACACGTGTTAATTTGTCAAATTGTTCAGGTACAGGTACAGGTCCGGACCTGTACCTAAACCTCTGTACCGGTACCTGTACCTGTACCTGATGTTACGTTTAGGTACGCAGCCTTACTGAACACACCTCTCTGTCGGACCAACAGACTGAAAAACTCTCCCATTCCATACCTTGTAAACCTTCTCAACAAGGGACAGTGAACTCTGAACTGTACTCTGAACAAACTTTCTGAATTTCGAATCTAAAGTTTACCCTGCACCTATCTTGTTGTCAATCTACGCCTAACTACGAGTTTTAATTGATCTTTTTATCTTTAAGAGATGCCAATTTGTTTTATATAGAAATTAAGAATTTACTTTTAAAACTGTAAATACCCAAAGCTTGTGTATAATAATATAAAACGAGTTCAATGGTTTGTAAATACCAACGCAATTCAGACTTTTGTCTGCCATGTTTGTATTGAAAATAAAGTTTCAAAGTTTCAAAGTAATCAAATCCTAAGACACGATTTTTGATCTCATTCCTCTACGTCGAAAATTTTAAGATCAGAGATTTTCGGTAAAATACGTAGTTCATCTTATTGCAAGGTGTTTGCCTAAAGCTATCTATATAGCACGGAGGACGAAAAAATACAGTACAAATATGTCTTTTTAAAAGATGCCTGTGTCTCTAGCTAAGGGCAATGCATCCTTTTTTTTAAATCAATCTCGTTTCCCGTCGGCTGAACAGACAATCACGTGACCCCTACCCTGATACTAATTATTCCGCCCCTTTACCCTCTGACCCTTCCTCCCTAACCCTCGTAAGGGTCATTCGTGGCTCAACCTTTCTCTGTACGGTCACATTCCCGCATGACACATACCCTCCCATGACTAACCCGAGAACACCTGGATTCTAGTACGTTAGTTATGTTTTCTCATCTCATACGACATCGCGCTACCTTAGTTCCAACTGACTTATCTAGACTCGTACATTTCGTCATAGTACATTTCGTCATACTCGTACATTTCGTCATAGCACTATCCTCATTGGTACCTGCGACTTAGCGCACGTAATCAGTTGTTACATAACCTTTATGTTGTCTCTTCTCTGCAAGATACATTTGTACTTGCCTTGCTAACGTTCCCAGTCACATTGTGGCCTTTGCTGTACTCAGTATGTTGTGTAGTTGTAACCTCTGATATACTCCAGAATTGTGTTATTGTCGTATTTTCACGGTGGTAAAATCTGGGCTGAAAAGTTCCCACATGTCATAGAACCCGAACTGTGTTCGATCGTGTTCGATATGGGGAATTCGAATCGAACCCGCGTTCTATTTCGGGGTCACCTGCGGTCATTTACTATAAAGCGGCAAAACAAGCCTTTCTACCTCCGTGCATTGCAACAGATAAAAAACAACACTTTTCTATAGATACAAACAGTTTCCTGGACAGTACATGTCCCCTATCATTTTTGTGGATCTGTAACGTGTAGCGACGCTACTGTCGTATCCTTGGGTGACCTTGAATACTGTAATGATTCTTTACACCAGTATGAATAACACGATGCAGACTTTTGGTCGACATGACATGTCTGCAAAACTCGTTTTAACCTGCAAGCATGGAGAGTCAAACATACCCCATTCACGGCTCAAAATGACCGTTACGGTTGTCCCGAAAAATTGTGTTTTAGGGATTTTTGAAAAATGGCCTCAATTTTGAATTATGGGTAATTAAGTGCGAAAAATGTTTTAAAAAATCATTTTTTCACCAATATGTCACCAAAAGCTAGACTTCAAATCAGAAATTAAAAAATCCCTAAAACACGATTTTTGATCTTATTCCTAGTCGTCGAAAAATATAAAAATCGGGGATCTGGGGTAATATACGTAGCCAGGTTAAAACGATGTTTGCCTAAAAACATGACATGACTTGTGCTCGGAAACCCGAAAATAATCGTCTTTCTGAGCGAAATTTAAAAAAATCATTGATTTAACATAAAAAGCTAACATTGAAAGGATGTTAAGACGATAATTTCATTTTAATTTGACGAAATTTACCCCTAAATATTATTTGTGTATTTTCAAATATTTTACGGGTAGTCCAAAACAGGCCAAAATAGCGTGTTGTAACCCGATACCTTTTAGAACGCGCCTAGCAATGGGAAAGAATGCCGTAGTGACAGACCGCCGTGTTTGAACCGTGTAACTTACGAAGGTCAGTAGTTATTCAGGTGTACCTGTAACGCATCATTTGGTTAGCCAGGATGTTTTCAACCTTGTTCTCGCAGATGAGCTTTTGAACTTCGCCGGTTAGAAGTTACTTACAAGTTAGGATGCGTTAAACATCCGCTGGACAGAGCCTTGGTTTAACCGACCAGCCCGACTTTGGCTAAACAATTGGCAACCAGGGTAAAACAGGTCGCCCGCTCGCAGCACATGACTTGTTGTTGTATTAGGCTCCTGTAAAAGTATGTACATGCTATGAGAGCTACAATGTGTAGAGAGTAATGGTGTTACTGAGTTGAGGAGCCAATTGCAATAAATGCCCGACCGTACTGAGGTGACGGTGAGACGGTGAGCTCACTACCCTAATTGTGTGTGTTTGTCTGTGAAATAGACGGGAAACATAGTTCTCTTCGGAGCTTGCGAAGAAGAGAAGTAACATGATTACGTCCAGATATTGTTGCAAGTACGCTGGAACCAATATAACTATTGTGTACAGTATGAAAAACATCTTAAACTAATATTTGCAAATCAATTACATGGTGCATATTTAGGCTTTGTGAAAGCTATTCAGATTGTTGATGGTATAAGAGTCTACTTGTAAATTCACTTACCCGTGTTATTACCTCCATGAAATGTGTCATGGAGGTTATATTTTCAGTTGCGTTTATCTGTCCGTCCGTCCGTCCGTCCGTCCGTCCGTCTGTCTGTTGGTCAACAAGATAACTCAAGAACGCCTGGATGGATTGGTTTCATACTTGGTGTGTTGGTAGGGTGTGACGAAAACTGGAAATGATGAGATTTTGGTCCCCCTAGTGGCTTCCCTTGGTACTGCAGCGCAACTTCCGGTTTTGATATCTCGCGATCTGGACATGCTAGGGTCATGAAATTTTGGTGGAAGGTAGCTCTCGTGCTTGGGAAGAAGTCATATGAGTTTGGGCCTCCTAGCGGCTTGTTCTGGAACTGCAGGGCACTTTCTGGCGAAATGTTTAAAAGCCAATAAGTCCAGACAGGAACAACATATTTTCATTATTTTTGGTGTGTAGGTAGCTGAGAGAGAGATGTGCATAATTATATGCAAATTATGCAAATGAGGACTTAATTTGCATAATTAATGAGGAAATTCTATAATTACAGTGTTTTACATTATACTACTTACATACATGTAATGTATGTAACCTATGGCAGGCGGAACTTCAACAGATACTAATTATGCAAATGATGACCTAATTTGCATAATTAATGCGAAAATTCTATGATTTCGTAATGGTGAATGATGAGAATGTCATACTTGGGACATCTGTAAGTTAATCAAAAGTTAACATACATCACGCTGCATATATCATGTTAATGAAGAGGTCATTTGCACAATTAAAGAAGAAATTTACATTTACATATCAAGATCATATTTCATGGAGGTATGAGGTCTCGGAATTCTAGTTAATATTCTTAATATCGCATGTATTAGCAAAATACAAGCGTCGACCAAATAAACATGTTCACATCATACATCAACGGTACTTCTGTTGGGCCTTTGAGTACAAAACTTGTATTTGAAAAGATGTTAAAAGAACAGGAAGTAATATGGACCTTCAGCTGTTTTCAAAAGCTTTGTTTTAATCACAAACCTGCCTCGTTGCTTGACTAGTACGATGTTCTTTGTTAATGCTAATTTGGAAACATTAAACAGCTGGTTTGCCATTATTGCTTCCTTCTTTTGATACCTTTCTAAATACCAATTATTAAACGTTTCTTATCCAAATGTCAAGGTAAAATGTATTTGTTTTATTGCAAATTTACGGGCTTGCTTTTCTATCGTATTACGAATTTTTGTACCAGTAATAACAATATTCTTGTGAACTGGGTATAGTCACATAGTTTACATTGCGATATTTACTTTAAATGACGCACTAACATTCTACCTTGCAGCTCGACACTGTGTGATGTTATCATTAATGCCTGAATATTCTTTTTAAGATTTTAATGAAACACAATCCTTCCTTCAAGTTGTTTTTTTTTAATAGTTAATGTCCGTAATGTCTTTCATCAGGATCAAACTGGAGTGTTTGAAGAAGTTCAACTCTCAGTTCCTTCTGACGTTCCTTCCACCAGGTGTGCGCGCTAACGAACATTATTCCAAACATGACCAGGGCCACGCCTGCAAAATGGAAGGAATTTGGTACTTTCTGCAGAAAGAAGTAGTCCAGTATTAAAGTGAAAGGGATGCCAAACATGCGTACTGTAGTTGTGATATACGCCGTCAGAAATTTTAAGGCTGCAAGGAGCAAAAAGGTGCCAAGTTCTTTCGTCACCCCAAGTCCTACTACATATAACACGGTACGCAATGACATTGTCCAGATTGGGGTCTCTGCCGCATATGTTATTGCTAGAAATGCCACTGTACCTACCAAATTTTGATAGAGCAAAATTGTGAATATAGGAACCTGTAGTGATCCTGTCAGGTACCGCCTAAAGACAAAATCGGGCGCTAAGGCCAACGACGCGGTTAGCGGAATTACGATTGACAAGACGAGTAGTTCGGTGGACATCCCATCTACTTGTGTGTTCCCTACCGCCACTAGAACAACCCCTATCATGCTAATGAAAATCCCACAAACATCTGCAAGAAACAGAGATTCCTTCAAGAACACAAATCCGACACAGACTACGAATAAAGGGGTCAAACCTTGAATGATACCAAACGCAATTCCAGGAACCGTGTAGACAAAAGAAAGCATGTACGCAATCATAACGGCATTTGTAAAAATCGAAAATAGGAACAGCATGATATTCTGGCGTCTATTTCCACCCGTTAATCTCGGCCGACAGAATGCTAAGATAGGAATAAGTATGAGAAGTCCAATAAATCGCATTAAGAAAATAATTTGGAAATTTGGAAGGCCTTCCTTGCTTACTATTGCGGTAAACTCCCCAGCAAAAGACATAGCAATGGCTGACATGACCGTTAGCAAAATGCTTTTCGCTGCTGCGAATGAAGGCGAAACTTCTCCATCTGTACCTGAAACGTTTTCGCCTTCGGTGGTGTTAGCGGTGGAGGGCATTTCTCTTGTCTTTTTGCTTGTAGTTTCTTCTGATCCTAGCAGGGTTGCCAGTTAGGGCGCTATCTATAAAGATTGGCGCTAAGCGTATTGCCAATGTTTTTAGCCAAATTATGCAACTTAGAGAGCAGCCGTGTAGTGTAAAATCTGATGGTGTTCTTAAGCTGAAATTCTTGCCTTCCGTTTTCTATTCCTCTAAATCAGTATGTAATAGCCATAATATCTGTTTGTTAGTTAATTATCCGTATCTGACTGTTCTCTTTAACTCTAATTGTATGTGAAGAGAACTTATTATCTTCGGGTATGCTGAATTCTCATCGATACCCTCGCAATAATGTCCCAGCGATATCTGCAAACTCGATTATACTCCCCATGAGGAAGCTGTAACCTCGTCGTTGTCCTCTATTACGAAGATGCAACCTCGCTACTGCATTCTCTCATGAAGCTGAAACTTCGCTGGTGCACTCTTCCATAAAGCCGCAACCTCGCTGGTGCACTCCTTTATGAAGTCGCAGCCGCTCTTTCTTGAAGCTGCAACCACAATGATGCTCTCCCTCTTGAAGCTGCAAACTCGCAGATGCACTCTAATCATGAAGCTGAAACCTCGTGGTGTACTCTCTCAGGTAGCTGCACCTCGCTAATTCCATTTCTTAGGAACCTGGTAGCTCGATGATGAACATGCACTCTATCTCTCAGGAAGCTGAAACCTCGATGATGCCCTTTTCAAGGTAATCGTACTGATAATCTCGAAGCTACAATCTCGCTGTTTCCCTCTCTTGAGCAGTTGCATCCTTTGTTGTACCCTGCTGTTCAGCTGCTATGTTGTCTCCTGTTCAGGAAATAAAAGAAAAAAATGTGTCTTCTTTTAGTTAGATTACAAGATACAGCCGAACAGTCAAAGCGTCCAGATGATTCTAGAAGACAAGTGCTTGCTTGAGGAAAAATTGTTAGTTATGTAGAGGCTTATCTAAATGTTGTAAATAATAACATAATAATAGACGTGCTATTGTAGAAAGAGGTTTATTGAGGAAAAGCTTTCATTTAGCTGCCTACCCAAGGGTGGCAGCTATTCTTCCAGTAGAGGGTACATAAGACATAACAATACATCACATACAATTACATATACATTTACATTACATAGTATCTAAAAAGAAAACAAGTGTGTAACATCGTATGTGCTCTACTTATTCAGTGCAGTAAGAAACTAGAGTTCCACCGTCGTGCACCATACCTTCGCCAAATGATATTAATTTTTAGGACTGCAGTCACACAGTCTACACTACTAATTGGACTTTCCCTCACCTGGTGAGTTGATTTTTTTTCTTTCCTCAGCTCACTTCTTCAAAATCGCCATATGTTTCGGAGATTGCGAATGATAGATGGTAGTTATCTACCTACAGTAAGGAAAATTGCTCTACACAAATCTATTGCCTGTTGCCTGCGTTATTAGCATGCCATTCCTTATCCTGGCCCTTCTATAGGGAAGACGAATGACTATTTATCTATTGTCATGACTTGTACTCAGTTTTTGGTACCGATCAAATCACAGCAAGTGGAATCGGCTTAAAATGAAAGGGGATATGAAGTAAACGAAAAAAAAACTTCTAAAACAGGGATGTATACCGCCGTAGGCATAGCCAAGAGGGCGTGCTGATCCGCAGAGTTGGATGAATGGGGTATGTAATTGTGTACCGTATGTCCAGGGGCGTTTCTTCAGATAACGTATGAGGAGGTATACAATTAGCATTCCTTTTATTGTAAGGATGTCAACGGCCGTAAGGTCGGGGCTGGGGGTGGTTATCAGTTCTTTGATGACAGTCATCACACCTTACCTTATTTCGACTGTAAATTTTTAACATTCAGAAGAGAAAACAACTATTGTACCATAAAGATATACATAATCAAACGTGTAAAGTTCGTCTCCTACAAGAAATGAGTGAGGGGAAACATTTTACAGGACCAAAATCTTACGAACCAGCAAAGTTTCCCGACGACAACCATGCCGGTAAGAAATTTAACACGACGGAAAGTAACACCGGAGAAACGTAAACTAATATTTCTTCTATTTCAGGAATTCATAGAGAGCCGAAAGCTCTAATGTTCCTAAATTGCCAACATTTGACGAACCTTTAACTTTCAGTAATGATTGATTGGAAATCCTTCTATAATAGCCTATCGAAGCCCCGTGTATTGTTTAGGTTCTTTCGTGCATTACAATAATGCAGGTGAGCAATTATCTAAACAAAGCTAGATTGATCAACAGCAGTTGTCAATTCATGTCAGATAATGTTTATACTGTGTGTACGAATGTTATTCCAGTAAAAAATATATATATTCTTTCCCCAGGCAGTGACACTTTTAAAACAAATCTCATTCTATGATTATCATGAAAGTGAAATATGTGTTAATGAAATGAAACTTTATTGCATGTTCATTCCCCGGAGGGATAAATGCATGGATGTACAATGTACTAGAGAGTACTAAAACAATAGTAATATAAAAGGCTAACATTAGGTCTAAGGTATACAATGCTAAAAATAAGATAAAAAGAAATATAACTATAAGTGGTATTGATCTAAGTTCTAATGGCTTCTTCTCTCTTTTTGAAACATTTTGAAATATACTTACATACTTCATTGATGACGTCTATATTTGTACATGATATAATATATTTAAAGGTGTCTTCCTTTGATAATGTTTTACATTTTTTGTTCGAGCTTAATTGAACTGAACAGTGATTTACGTTCGTTATCATATAATTTACAGTCAAGCATAAAATGCGATTCATCTTCAATACACGAATTGTTACAGAATGTACACAGTCTATCTTGTAACGGTGTACGGCTATGCCTGCCAGATTCTATGTGTAGAGGATGGTCGCTAATACGGAGTTTACACATGGCTCTGCGGTTTTCAAAATTTGGGATGTCTAAATATGGTTCTCTGTCGTATAGTACTTTGAATGTTTTGTATGTTCTCAATTTGTTGCCTTGATTTTTCCTTTGTCCTTGTGCTTGTAGTGCTGAGTTGAATTTCTGGATGAATATATCTTTTAATCTTTGTCTTAGTTCATGCAGATGGAATGGTTTGTTAATATAGTCATGTGTATATAGGCAGGCATAGCCGGACTCCTCTAAAATTGTCTTCATGTTCAACAACCAACAGGGTACTTTACTTCTAACAAGGTCTTTTTGTACTATGTAAGCTTCATACTGAATACTTTCAACGGGAACATTTCTAACTAATCTATAATAATAACTGTACATTCTACAATACGCTTCAATCCATAGGGGGAAGCGGCCAAGTTCAGCTCTACTGGCATAGTTACTAGCGTTTCTTCTTAATCCTAGAATTTGTTTACAGAATTTTAAGTGTGTTTGTTCAAGCGGCGAGTTATCATTTAATCTGCTGTTGGATATACTTAATAGTAATCATAGTAAAACATTGAACTTTATTCCAACACAAGGGTTACAGAGCGATCAAATAATCTTATACTCATATTAAACAAACGTACCTTCACACTTTTTCCATACAGGATTCAAATGGAATGGTTATATGGAAAAAGTGAAGTCAAAACATGTTATTTCATTTTTTTCTATGTAGAGTTTATATGAAGTTCTTTTATGGAAAAAATGAGGTAAGGACATGTTATCTCATTTTTTTTTCAATATAATGTTTACTAGAAATCTTCTATGGGAAAAAAGGATAACTATTAGAGAAAGAGTTATAAAGATTCTTTCAATTATCACGTTTTACAGTGAAAATAAAATTAAGTGCTAAGTAAATGAGGTAAAAAGCTATGTCTAAGTCTTGGGGTATACATTATGTCTAACGAATTCCTTTAGCAGTTTCCACCCTAGAAAATGGGCAACAAAGCAATATCTTGGTATAAGAACATAATATCGTACAAGGACAGACTTTTAAGTGCCTTAAGCTTCCAACACTTGTCTACATGAGACTAATGGGTGACTTGATCCTCTAATCCGTTTAAACAAAACCCAAGTCGAAATCAAGAGGTCACAACTTGGGGGAAATAAAATCTTCAGAGAAAAAAAAACTTTTCTTAACAAACATGATGGTATTGATTACTTTTCTTACATTAATGGGTAGCCATACCACAGACCCCATCGCTGCTAGAATGGACTCTTTCAAAAACACAACATGCAAAAAAAAAACACGTAATAGACAGTTCAAACTCTACTATTCTATTAATACAATGGTTACTTCTAAACTTTTACATTGGCATCCATAACTTTTTATATTCCAGAGCTACTTACCAACAAGAAGGCGATAGGCGGAAAGAGTCAAATATGCTATCATCTTGAAGAGACTAAAAACCCCGGTTAACCAGATAAGTCTACGTGGCCAAAGTTTTGTGCTTACGCGTGTGATTGGATAATTTTCTTTCGTCATTGTGTTTTGTAATTATGTAAATCAGGAGATCCTCCGAACTGGTTTGTCTTGTTCTGTGGGCGTGCAATGCCTGAATACATGGTATAGACCTAGCCTAACTGCTGATATACTGCTTTTGAACGGTACAGTAGCGGCAGGTATACGTGTAGACATATTTTAACATCGAAGATGTCATTAGCAAAAATGACAAATGATTTTGTACGGTTCACCTCTTTTTTCTAATATCTGCCTTGTACATATCCTACACTGGCCAGTGTTTGGGGCATCAATTAGGTCAACTAGCAATTAGAGATACTGGTCATCAGGAGGTAAACACTTGTTTTGCACGCAAGGAATGCAATTGTCTGGTTGCAAGACACAAGATGTTTTAAATGTCTTGGGGCTTTTTTTAAACCAATGTACAAAGTGTTTACCAAGGTGCCATCGAGAGAATCCTGATAAACTTTTATTTTTCTAAACCATACAGACATACAGTAGTCTACAATATCAATTTACGAAATATGTTCGTAAATTTCGCTTCCAAGATACAGAATACTGTCTGGAAACTATATTTTTATACTATTGTAGAGATTATTTTAGTTCATTAACCAAGAAACGTTCTTCTTTTTTATTTAAAACCTTAGTTAGACAGCACCTATAATATGGAGAACCTCTATCTGTACAAACAGAACACTACACTGTGTAGTAGTGTTCGAGCTACATGTATAACAAGTCGAGAAAAGGGCAACGAAGCTAGTCTCTTGGTATAAGACAGTAATATCGTACAAGGACAGACTTAAGTCTGTTAAGCCTTCAACACTTGCCTACAGGAGACTAAGGGGTGACCTGATCACCACATACATGTACAGGCATGGACTGCATTAAACCTATAATCTGTTTAAACAAAAAACCGAGTCGAAATCAAGAGGTCACAACTTGGGGGGAAATAAAATCTTCAGAGAGAAAAAAACTTGAACTCTTCTTTACAAACATGATGGTATTGATAACTTTTCTTACATTAATGGGTAGACATACCACAGACCCCATCTCTGCAAGAATGGACTTCTCCAAAAAACATCACATGGAAAAAAAAACAACGTAATAGACAGTTCAAACTCTACTATTGTATAATACAATGGTTACGTCTAAACTTTTACATTGATATCCATAACTCTTAATATTCCAGAGCTACTTACCAACAAGAAGGCGATCGGAGAAAAGAACTGAAAAATAGTTGTTATCTTGAAAAGAACTCAAAACCCCCGGTTAAGTCAGATAAGTCTACGTGGCCCAAGTTTTGTTGCTTACGCGTG